>NW_009231405.1:0-92404 GCF_000690835.1 Fulmarus glacialis
ATATATATATATATGTACACAAAAGCTCACGAACACAGACATGCACTATAAATCCTAAAGCTTCAAGAAGTACCTCTGTGGTGACCCAGAGCAATACAGAGAATTAACAGAGACTTAGGTCTCTCTTCTACAGATGTGTCCTTAGTTCAGTCCCTTGCTTCAGTGAATATTTTAGTATTTTAAGTATCCATTGGAACACACATCTTGCCTTATCCTAGAGAGTACCTTAATCCTAGAGAGTACTCAGGCTGAGCAAAAGCCAGCACATTGTCTCTTCGGATCCAGTAAATATTTGATTATTTCATACAATGTGGAACAGCAGAAGACACAGTTCTCTGTTCAATCACGCTTTCAGCAGAAAACATTACCCTGAAAGTTGCAAAGTACAGAGAAACTTAAATCTGGCTTTTGGGTGACATTCATTTGGGGTGAACGTTCTAGTATTTAACTGTTGGATAAATGGGTATTTTAAAAAATACAGGTGATAAGGGTCTAACTGTGGGAGGTAGTTCAGGTTTGTGAATCATCAGATTAGCACTTATCTCTAACCACAGTAAGGCATTTAAGCCCAGAAAGGGATGAAATGCAAGACTGCGCCTTATTACATGTTCTTGTGACTAGCTTAGAGTGGTTGCTCATTTTCACTTTGTGAATTAAGTTCACAGGCATTCAATTCCTTCCTTGCATTTTATGAAAGCCTAGGTTACCTCAATAGATATTTCACATTTGGAAAAAAAACCCCAAACAAACCAGCAATAAATCCTGGTGCCAGGAATAGCTCTTATGAAGAGAAATGATCAGTTGCTATCTCTGTTGACTTTAGACAGTGATGGAAGTGCTTTCAAAGATAAAAAGCAGGAAAAGAGTAAAGAAAAAATGTTTCACAATAAATATTAATACCTGGAAATTTCCTCAAAAAGTTGGAGAGGGGAATGACACACAAACAAAAAAAGCTTCCCTAAGAGTTTGGAAGGGAACATTCTGTTAGCAAAAGTTTGGCTAACAAGGTTGCACTACAGCTTGAACTAACAGACCTGAAAAATAACCTTTAGAAAATTAAAGAGAATTAGCCACCTGGATGTGAAATTAGACAAACTAGAAAATGTTGGCAAGGTGAGATTTATCACACTATTTTTGATCGTGCTTGTAATCTGAGAACATTAGTTATTTTTCAAGAAAAGGCTAGACTGTCCTCTTTTGCCTCAAAGTAAAAGATCCACAGGGAAACGAATCTGAGTTGATTCAAAGATGACGTAAGAAATAGTATCTGGCAAAGGAGAGGTAAAGCCACGATGAGCGGATGAGTTCTGGTGGTTCTACAGAGCTTGTTATCAGGATAGGGGCTGTCTGCACGGCAACAGGTGTAACAGGAAGGAGTATAGGAAACATTGAGTTTCACTAGGATTTGTAAGGAACTGAAGTCATTCCTCACTACTGTGCATCAGGAGAGAAAGCTGCTATGGAGAAAAATGGCACCTGAGTATCATTAATCTTTTAAGTGTCATATGCATAACTGCAACAGGAATGTGTATTGAATTTGATTCATAACATTTTAAACAGAAAAAAACCTGTAACTTTTGTTTATAAAGGAGATTGGCAATAATATGCTGAGGGAAAGAATTCAGTTAAATGCTGATACCAGGAAAAGACTAACCAATAAAAAGGAAGAATATTAGAATGGTAATACTACCAAGACAGACCATCATAAGCAGAAAAGGTAAATTTGGTAGTTCAAAGATCAGCTCTGATGTTTCTGTTTGTACCTGTGCAGTTAAAGAACAAGAATGGGAATGTAACTATTGAATATGGAATAGGATCTTTGAAGTATATCTGGGAATAGCAGACTCTGGCTAACAAATATCTAGTACTAGACTAAGTACAATTAAACCGTGAAGGTCCAAGGACTCAAAATGGAAACTACCTAATGAGAATTAAATGGAAAAAGAAAAACCCCTTATGAAAATATTTTGGATTCCTGAAGTGAAAGACTAAAAGCAAACTTTATATTTAAAGAACTGAATAAGCTAAAGTATGTTAGTATCAGAACGGTAACATAATTTCAGGCTCTCAGTGAGGATAGATGACTAAAACGGATATGTGTTATGGGATGAATTCTGATTCACTTTAAAAAATCTTCAATAAATCATTGAGTTCTTTTATGAAGCAATAATATTCTCCACAAATGTACACTGAAACATTCTATTTCTCTAAAAACGAGGTTCACATAGGCATAAAGGGGAAGACACATACAGATTCCTGATTACTGTTTTGTAAAGACTCACAAGTCTGTAAAAGACAAGCTGGGAAAAAACTTGGAGGAGGATAAAATGTGCTAAAAATGTGGGAAAATGCCCATAGGATCCTTTTGCTGAGAATGGGCTTGAAAAAGTTTTGGACTATGAATGAAGACCCTAGCTTTTGTTGTTTAATTATTTCAAAGTTCTTGAAAACTGTATTTCAAACATGCTCTGTAAATAAGCAATAGTCCCTCACTGAAAATTTACTACACCAATTACTCCCCCCAAAATGAAGACCCAGAATTTTGGATAATATTTTAATCCAGATTGGTAATAAGCAGTGAAACAGGGGGGGAAAAAAAAAAAATTTACTGGCTAACTCAGCATAACTACCCCAGATATTAGCCATCGACGAATGGCCATTTTCCACAAATTTTGTGATAATGAAGTGAGAATTGAGAGACTTCGGTACTTGTTTATCCCATAGAGCTCAAGGCAATTTTTAGAAATACAGACTGTCAACTGAGTTATCTGACAGGTTCCCTTAAAAACATGGCACTGTACTTCTCTTGTTTCATTGAAGAACTTAAATAGAATCATTATTTATAACTCCCCTTGCTAATATTGAGGAAAAGTACCATGGCAATTTTCTTAAATATACAACCATTTAGATTTATTTATTATGCTGTATTCTGCAAAAGTTATTAAAATAACACTCATCTGTTTCTAAAAATGCAAGAGACAAGTATCCATTAATAGCATCTTTTACAGCTGGAGGGACAGCACAGCAGGGCGTAAGCCGTAAGATCCTCACAGAGAAGCTGTTCATGTATGGGCTGGATGAACAGACAGTGAGGTAGACTTAAAACTGGCTGAATGGCCAGGTCCAGAGGGTGGTGATCAGTGGCACAAAGTCTAGCTGGAGGCCAGTAACTAACAGCATACCCCAGGGGTCAATACTGCAGTCCAATCCTGTTTAACATCTTCATTAAAGATCTGGATGATGGGGTACAGTGTACCCTCAAGAAGTTTGCTAATGACACAAAACTGTGAGAAGTGACAGATGCAGCAGAGGGCTCTGTTGCCACCCAGAGATACCTCAACAGGCTGGAGAAATGGGCGGACAGGAACCTCATGCAGTTGAACAAGGAGAAGTGCAAAGTCCTGCACCTGGGGAGGAACAACCCCATGCACTGATATATGCTGGGTGCCACCCAGCTGGGAAGCAGCTTGGCAGAAAAGGACTTGGGGTCCTGGTGAACAACAGGTTGAACATTAGCCAGCAATGTGCCCTTGCGGCAAAGAAGGTGAATGGTATCTGCAGTTTCATTAGACAAAGTATTGCCAG
Source organism: Fulmarus glacialis (assembly GCF_000690835.1). NCBI lineage: Eukaryota > Metazoa > Chordata > Aves > Procellariiformes > Procellariidae > Fulmarus > Fulmarus glacialis. Next base: position 3,586 of record NW_009231405.1, read on the forward strand.
GAGAGATCAAGGGAGGTCCCCTCCACTCAGCACTGATGAGGTCACACCTAGAGAAGTGTCCAGTTCTGGGCTCCCCAGTACAAGAGACATGGACATACTGGAGAGAGTCCAACGAAGGGCCACGAAGATGATGAAGGGCCTGGAGCATCTCTCATACAGGAGGAAAGTCTGAGAGAGTTGGGACTATCTAACCTAGAGAAGAGAAGGCTCAGGGGGATCTTATCAATGGAGACAGAATCCCAAAGGGAGAATGTAAAGACAACAAAGCTAGGCTATTTCCAGTGGTGCCCTGTGACAGGATGAGAGGCAATGAGCACAAACTGAAATACAGGAGGCTCCATCTGAACATCAGGAAATACTTTTTTATTGTGAGGGTGACTGAACACTGACACAGATTGTCCAGAGAGGTTGTGGTGGAGTCTCCTTCCCTGGCAATATTCAAAAGCCAACTGGACATGGTCCTGGGCAACTTGCTCTAGGTGTTGGGGGGGGTTGGACCAGATGACCTCCAGAGGTCCATTCCAACCTCAACCATTCTATGATTGTATACCAGCCTGAATACTTGCTTTGCTCTCCATTAGACTAAAACAAACTCCCCCTTTCATATCAGACTTTAGACAAACATCTCCCCAGAGAAGATCTGTTCATTAGAGATTGAAGTATCTGGACAGCTACATTTTAAAAAAGTTAAGGGTTTTTTTGTTTGTTTGTTTTTTGGTGTAAAAAAGAAAAATCAGTAAGGAGATTAAAGGATGTATATCTAGTATTTTAACAAGCACAATTCATATATAAGAAGGTTATGTGGAATAATACAGAGGGAAGCAATATTTAAGAAACTAATACTGTTAATATAGTATATTCTAATACATCTTTCCTACATGGTGCAGCCAAATATCCAACAAAGAGTATTACTGTTTTTCACGAAGATTCTGCAAACCTCAATCAAATGATCTAAAATTCTGTAAAATACATGCTTGTTCCTTAACTTCAATTTCCGTCAGTAGTTTTATAGATCCCCTGGGTCAGACAGAGCAGAAACAGATGGTGCTCTAGACAACTTTACAGTGCATTATCTACAGTACCACAATAAATTAAGAAGTTCTGCAGATACTGAACTTTTGCTTTTAATTTCAATGTCATACTTCTTATTCCAGTAAGTGTTATAATTTTTAGCTAACTTATTAATCAGGTAGGTGTATAAAAAATGGCCTAACAACTCAGAGCACACAACAGTAACAAATCCAAAAGACTCAGGAGTTGTGCTAGTATGAAATATACACATAAAAGAAAAGTTTCAACTTCAGTTATATCAATGTAGTAGAGAAAGAGATCCATGCAATTGATTTACTCAGGTCTGCAACAAAAATGTTCTTCCAGTCTGTAGTGGCACCTTTTTTGAAATTAAATGGAGCTTGTTTCATGTAATGGGTCAAAACAGCTGTCCTGTGGTATGACCCACTTCTCCATAACAGTGTTAAATCTAACCACAAAATGCCTACAAAGAAGTTTTTTTTTTTTTTTCTTTCTTGTGCCTCTATACCTAAAAGCACAATCTTTACAGGTAAAATATTAAGAAAAATATAACCTGTAAAGCTGGCTGTTCAGATGCTTCCACACTAGACAGTACTGACAGACAACAAATGCGTGAATAAACGTTAATATAGATAAACATTGTACTGTAATAAAGACTATGTTAGGACTGCAAAGTTGTTATAAAATCACTGAAAACTTTTGCAATGTTTTCCATATTTCTCTCTCATATACTGTGCATCAAGTTCCCGCCAATAGGAATTATGTTTTGCTACTACTACCAAAATCCTCCTGGTAGAAAAGGTATTTTAACACTTTGCTATAAGCAGATAAAACTTGAATTCCTAGTATTTTAGGATCTGTGTCTAAGACTAGAAGAATATAGTCCCTAATTCTTAGAATAAACTCTAGAAAAGAAACTTTTAAATGAATGAGTCTAAAGTACAAACAAAAATAATATGAAGGTAAATAATAACTTCAGCTTAATTAATGATAAAATACGTAAGTCTTGTTTCAGACTACTAAAAGAGTCATAACTTAAAGTTGATCTGCTACAGTACCTGAATTAGCCATATATAATTATATACTATATAATTAATACTTGGGTTATCATCTCTTTTTTATCACATATCCTTCTTCAATTTTACAGCCTGTTTTTCCTTTTTCTTCTGTTTCATAAATCCTGGTCCTTTTCTTACATTTTTGTCCATTTTTCCTTCTAGGCTGTGTCTGCAGAAAGACAATGGTGAACTAACAGTTCTCATCTGAACATCATCAATCAGGGAAAATGAATGAAGTTTTCTTCACTAGGGACTTTTTTTTTTTTTAACTGGAACAGAAACTGTTTTAAGGTTGACAAAATGTAACTGGTTTCTTGTTTGAACGTTGATTCTAAGGTTTTGTCACAATTTTACTAATGAAACATGTTTCGGCTACTATCACCCAGATCGCCTGTTACCAATCTCTAACAGATATCAGCTATATAACTACCAGTTATTCATATCAGGAGAACACTGTGCCAAGATACCTCTGCTTATGTGAGCCAGAAGCCACCTTTCAACTCTTCTGGCGCACTACCTATTTGGCAACCTAGTCACCACTATTCATAGGACTTAGGAGTACTGTAACATGGAGAGACATCTAGTTCCCACACTGTGAGGAACGGTATACAGTTGGGATGAGATGGTCCAGTGTGGGAGTAGCAATCTTGAAAGGCCAGAAAACAAAGATCTTGATGCCGGAACTGCCTCAGCATTCTAGATCAATAAGGCATTTTGGATCAAAGGGGTCCCTGTTTGGCTTTTTTGGGAAAACTCAGAGCAAAAGAGAAAGAAAGAAAAATACACTTGATTATAGTATTAGGAACTTGTTAAAGAAGGGGGGGTAGTGGCCTAGACAATGAACAAAACTGCTGGCACTCTGTCAGAAAGTCATAATTTTTCATTTCACTATGTTTTCTTTCAGAGCACAGCATTTTACAATCTTTCCTTCTGTATTACTAACCTACAGCAACACATATGTAAAAGCCAACTTTAACTATCTTCTCTACAGTTGGAAAGATACACAAAATGATGGAAACAAAATTAGTGTAAAAAGCAGGGAAAACCTGCAAAAATATGCGACATACTTGTTTCTTTATTCAGTAAGTTATTGGGTGATGTTTGATACTAAAAGATGAAAACAAACCAACAATTCTTATGATTTAACTTTGGGCTGCTAGCTTCAGTACTCCAACATAAAGAGTGTTTTTGCAGCATGAACAGATCCTTTTCTTCCATTACAACTCTATTTTTTTCTTGAAGCATTATCTTGTAGTGTTCTCCATTTAAACACACTTATCAGAGCTGTATAGGTATTTTAAAGGACTAGATGAAAAATCCGAGTTTCAAAATATTTGGATGAAACCTTTCCTCTGCATCCAATGAATGAGTTTTCCACCAGCTCCATGTGCTTTTTCTCTCCCCTTCAAGAGCGTTGGTATTTTATTTTCTTGGAATAGAACCAGCAATAAGCAGCAAGAATCTTATTATTTTCATGACATTAATATGAAGAAGTTAGACTGAATCCTTATTATAGTGTTTCAGTAGGTTCTTTTCTGTCTAAAAGAAGCCATGAAAAAGATGTTTGTAGAAGACAGATATCATCATCTAGTTGGGAGTGAATGGTTGGATGAATATTGTATCAAGAATACTGACTCGTAAGACTATAAACCTATTAAGATAGAACTCTTGTTACCAGCTCTAAGGAGCTGAAAGAGAATATATTTAAACTTTATAAGGATTATAGTTGGTAAAATCTCCTTATAAATCTACAGTTTATGAAAAAATGGGTACTTTTAATGAATACATTTGGAAAAAAAAAACCCTGAAAATCCCCTCCAGCATAATGGATCATATCAGGCCAAGGTAAAACAGACAAAAAGCTACAGAAGTAGATGTCAGCTTTTGACTTGTTCGTTTTATTTCTGCCAAATGTACTTGGATGAAGTCTTCAAGTCTGACTCGCATGTTTGAAGAAATTAGACAAGCAGTATTTGCATAGGCAAGCACAGATGGCCATATGGATTTGTTTCTATCACACCACAATCTTTTCCACAGTTAAAATTTGTGAATCTTTTAGTTTGAATACTTATGGAAGGCCTGGACTTGCTTCAGAGAAACCCAGTGAATTCTGTGCTGCCAGAGACCACCTGGTCAGTGAGGGGGCTTCCAGGAGAGCATACAAAAATCCTCCTTCCAATCTGAGCCGGAGTATTTATTGACAGGACTTTTAGCCACACAGAGTACAGCTCAAAAAGCTAGACCAGAGCTTTTAAAATAAGCTCTTACGGTTTATGAGGTGTTTAGGAGACTTTATTCTGATGTTACAGACTTCTAACTATAAGCTTAGAAAGAAAACAAAAACAAAACCAACCTCACCCAACAACACCCCCTCAAACAACTGCATGCACGTACACACATCTAAAGCTACTACATACACATATATGCACAAGCAAGCACACTAACAAAATACACTATCCATTTCAAGTACAGATACAGTTTTATCACAACAAATAAATGAATTTAGGTTTGTAAGACAGACTACTTTGGTGTCATGTTGAATTCAAACCCCAAGAGTATTTATTTTTGTTGACAGCTACATCTCTTTACGAACAACTGTTTTTCCAAGTTTGTGGGAATTACATTCCCTTCAAAAACATCTTTTGCTCACAATAACTTCAGAGACTGAACATGTACTAAGTAAAATACTCAGTTATTTCAACAGTGAAGTAGCCACCTTTATGTCATACCAAGTATAACACACCCTGCTGCTCCCACTGTGCTTATTACTATAGAAGTTCTTCTGTTTTAAAGAACAATGTATAGAGTTTTTACAAAATCTCTAAAACCAACAAATTCCAAAAAAATTCTATTTCTTCTATAAAATACAGTGTGTATGAAGAAAAATGCTGAAGTAAGATAGCTTCAATTACTTTAATTCAGAATAATGTACATAATTAATTTTGAGTAGTGGAGGTAACATGGTAATGTACAAAATCTACATATATACATGGGTAAGAGGTTATAATAGAGAGGAAAAACAGCAAGAAATTGTATAATTTCAAATCAATTTTTTTCTTAGGTGTCCAAGTACTTAAGTTAATTCCTTGTGCTTTCCATTAAAATGTAGTAGTTATATAAATGCCTATATACTATTTTCCCCATAACTGCTTACATAGGAGGGGAGATTTGTGGGTCTGAATTACCTCCAAGTGAGGGAGAGATATGCACCTAAATTTCCCACATCTTACAGGAACTTTTAAGTTGCTGAATTATATCACAGAGGCGGAGTTAAAGGCACTCACCCTTTTACTGGTGTAAGGCTTGATTTAGTTGATATGCTTTAAGAACCATTAGAAGAATATCTTTCTGAAACATGCAAGTATTCTCAGTTTCTGATTCCCACTGAGAATGCACACTTCTCAGCTCAGGAGGTACTGCCGTGCCCAGAAGCAGACATTAGTGTCTGGGAAATTAATACTAAACTTCATATGTTTCTGGAACTGAATGGTTTTGAAAATTTGGGACTGAAGTCCCAATTAGATCAGCACAGGCAGCAATTAAGCATCTTTTATGGATTCAGTCCTATTTGCAATATTCAGAGCAGGTTTACAGAAATGGGATAATAAATGAAAGAGAAACCAGTAATTACTGTCAAAAGGTTAAAGATACATTACAATAATGCATTCCAAGCAGCACATTAATAGAAAAGGAAATGTGTGCACGGCAAGCAGCTGCTCATGCAGTGTTATGGCACCTCAACTTTTTTGAGGCATTTTACACTTGCAAATACTTAGGAAATTTGTAAAACTGAAGATGAAAAATAGCCTTAACCAATGCACTACTTGTGCTATCTTATTATAAAAAAAAACTCCAGTCAAATAAGCACTGTAATTTTGAGTTCTGAATTTGGTGAGACTTCTCTTCAGAAAATTAAAACTTATTAAAGAACTGCAAAGCAGCTTACCTGTCTATTCTTCCTCACTAGACCATATAATCACAGCCTGTTAGTTGAGCTCCACTTTCACAAGAACGAAAATTAATTCCATTTTAAATAAATATGGCTACCACATTGAAGAGAAGCAACCCTCTTATGCACCTCTAGTTACCAGAAGGATCCAATACAGATTAGGCCTGTACTAAAGACTGAAACAATATTCTTTGCACACATTCGGATATTAGTTAAAAATATACTTTTACCTCTCCTGACATATCAGGTGCCATAGGAATGACTGGCCACAAAGAAGAGTAGATTCCAAAAAACACCACCCAAAGTGCTATGCTGCCCCAGATAGCTATATGGCTGAACTGTTAAAACAAACAAACAAAAAAAGAAAACAGAACAATCATCACAGATGTATTATGACATAAAAAAAGATCTTTGCTACTTTGTATTTACAAAGTGATTCTGATATATTGGATGAAATTTCCATGCCTTGTATTCATTTAACTCTGCTACTTCAGTTAGCTATTTCTTAAAGCAAGATGATACTTTCAGCAGCAATATTATTGCATTTTAAGCCAATTTAAGTTCAATTACAATCAGTTCAGAGTAATTCCATTTTTCTAGTTTAAGGATTACTTTAAGCCTTATCCCAATGTCCTCCTTTGCAGTTATTTTCTGTATGTGGATATTCTGTCTTTCTATGCAGTAACCACAGTTTAGTTTGATACTGTGGGCAGGGTTGACAAACTGTAAGGGTGTAATATAATAAATAAGGAGAAAATAATACAATTATTCATCCATCATATTTTATAGAACATTTGAGAATATGGTACCGACATTTGCTTACCAACGTCCAATATGAGGTCTCTAATCCAGCCTTCAAACACACAGTTAGAACCACAAACTTAAAAGAGAGAGAGAGAGGGGATTCTTATTTAATATAGGAATCTTGGTTAACATATAGAATTGATTAGTTTCGTTAAACTTTCAGGAGAACAGAAGAAAAAGTTTAATGATTTTCATACTTCACGTTCACTTGCACAAATGAAATAAGGGAAAGGATAATCAATCTCTTCAATTTAAATGTGATTTCCTTAATAATACTCAACAAAGTACTGTGTGTATCAATGCACCTAGGTGTGTAATAGGATCCAAACCAAAGTTCATAAAGCAGAAGGCAATCATTTCTATGGACCTGCAGAAGCTATGGAAGAGCCCTTCCACTTTAAGAAAATCTGCTCCCCCCAAAATGTAGGACTCTCAGCAGCCCCAAAGTGAAATTCTTTTAGGCGACAGCTAGCTGTATTTTTCCTCTTTTTTTGTAAGTGTGTGCCCTTAGATTTGAAGTTTAAGTGCCCCTTTGAAACGACCACAGTAAAATGCCACTAGAAGATCTAAAGATACGTCCCAGTAATGAACTAGTAATAGAACACTAAGAATTATTAGCTTCCATTAATAATCTCCACTCATTTGATTTGGAAAACTCTTTTGTATTAGAAATCTTAAACATTTCCCTTGCCTCCTAGAACTCTGCAAGTCTGGCTCTTACTGAGTCGTTAGCTTCTTTATCAATGGGATTTTGGTTACACAGAAAGGCTCGTGAAAAGTATAGTCCACTTCAGTAGAGATGGCAGACCCCCTAGTTACGGAGAGGATGACTACTACTTTCTACATGAAGACAGATTGAGAAGATCTAGATGCTGGGCTGAAAACTTGCATTTGATCACACTTACACCAGCCTAAATTAAAGGAAAAAAAAAAGTTTTGCTTACTTCATTACTACTTCGTTAGTAAATGAATCACCTTTGCCAAATCCTGAAAAGCCAGAGAGTTAACTGTTGGCAGCCGAAGACTTACGTTCTGCATACAAAGTAACACGTTGAATGAGTCTGTTATGTCATTTTCATTCTTCCCTCTCATCTTTACTCTGTTCTCATCTTTACTAGTTTTATGGAGCAGTCTCTGAAAACATCATGTTATTGTCCTGTAGGACATACTCCATTTTAGTTTAGAGATGAGCAGTAGTAGAAAGTTTATAATCCCACAGCAAGGACTAGTTGATTCAGGAAAATTGTTTATCTCCTTCCTTTGAAATTCACATAAACAGGTTTTCTGTTTAGCAAAAAAATAGTTATTACATTTTGTAACTGATGTGTGAACATGTATCACAAGTTTTGCTCTATGTGCAATCTGAAGAACATGAGGCTGAACAACTGAGTCACAAAGACCAAGCTCCAACTGTTACAGCTATAGTTTAAACTCTAGTTTGTTGGCCAGGTTGGCAGCAGTGAGTTTGTCTGTGGCTGAACTTCAAGGAGCCTCAGAAACTCAGAAGAAATGTACTTCAATCAGAAGCTGAAAATAACTGGTTAAATATTTTTGATAAGTCTTTCACTATGTCTGGTGCACAGAAGGATAGATATCCTGCCAGAAAACTTCCACCCTAGCTATAAGTTTATACTTTTAATTCTGGAATCTCCTATTTCAACTACTGCTGCATTATTAAGGACAAAAAAAAAAAAAATCACAGCGCCACAATTCTGTTATCTGAAACATGTGTGAAATCTAATTAGAAGAAAATTAAGGACCATGATGAGTGTTATAATTTTCTTAGTCTATCCAGTTCTGGTGCTATATTTGGATGAATGAAAAAAATGAATTATGGCAAAACCCCCCCCAACTTATCTGGTACACTTGCTTGCTACTTTTGAGTCATTTGTAAGAAAATAAAACATCTTCTTTAGGATCAGATCAAGCATTCTCATTGCATAGACAAAATGTATACACAACACAAACACTGCAGGTCTCTAGAAAGGGAGACATAGACTACGTGAATATATACACTCCTTGCATCTTAACTGATTCCCCTAACAAAGTTACCAACTATGCACAGCAGCTTACTGAAGAATTTGGGTTTTATTGCTCCCTCCTCCCTTGATCCAAACTAACAATAGCTCACTGAATCCTACCCAGGAAACAAGAAATCAAACTGGTATTTTGTATAAAGCACTGAGCTTTTTTAAAAAGACCTCTCAAGAATGGTCATACAAATATTTTCATAGCACTCTACTCCTATTTGAAATTTATGTTAGAAGAAATAATTCCAGGACATGATATGAATCAGTGCACATTCCTGACTTGCTTTGTGGATCCAAAGAAACTGTATTAATTCCTGAATCCCTTTGCTACTGATTTTTGCACAAGTGATGAATGTAGACTTCCTAAGAACAGATCAAAAGCAGTGGAAAGAATGAGAAGTACCTTAGCCTTATGATTTTGATATTTCAAGACAATGACTGACACCCACCAGTGCATATCACTTCACATGCACAGATTTTTAAAAAAATCTTCAGAAAAATCCCCCCCCCCAATTTTGAAAGTGTCTCAAATCTTCATGTGTGCTCCAGACCTCCTTGAATTCCTGTGCAAGAGGAGGAATACATCAATTGCAACCCCCGTGCCTCCCCAGATTTTCAATCTGAAGTGAAGGAAAGTGGAGAATCTGGAAAACAAATGAAAAAGCAGGTTGTCTGGACTTATAATGGTGAAATAATGTTTTCTTGGGAAATTCTTGGCCATTCTGCAGGTTAGTAGCAAGCAATTAGCCTCTCAAGATGGTGAAGTTTCAGCTCTCCTAACTGAAAGGAAGTTGCAGAAGGTGACAGAACTGCACTGTGACTTCTGTTTTATCATTTATGGATACAGCTTGACAAACAGTAATGAGTAGCTCCAGGTTACTATATTGAAAGTATCAGAAATCAACTAATTTCTGAAGGTGGTGGAAAGTGTTGCTGCAAATCTGAAAATGCAGGCTTTGATGTTTGTGAGTCAGCTGATGTCACAGATGATACTCAGATGTTCTGCAGTACTGTAAGATTTCAAGACTTATCCATCAACTGATGGGCGACAATCTAAACGATGGCACTTTTCGAACACTCAGTTCCACAGGACCTAGTGTAATCCAGTAAACCCTTAGTACAGCATACGTAACTTGTTTTCTCCTGGTGCCAAGCTTGGCTTTTGGAAGGAAGCGCAGAGCAGAACAACCGGGTAGGATGAAGTTCTGAGATCAGTTTAAGAAAGAACTTCAGCTGTGATTGCAGCAATATGTTGAATAATTGGTTTTAACAAGTGTACAGTGCTAATTCACTCTACAAAATGATGGCCAATACAAAGGATACTTTTAGGGCCATCAAAGAAAAGGAGATGCTATCAGAAAACTTGGCTTAGATGCTAGGATAGGTAAAGTTATGCAACTCATGTATACATACAATTCATAAAATAAATTTCAGCTGAACTGAGCAAGGTTGCAACTTCTAAGTACAATAAACAACGAAACGTTTGTAGATAGGGTGAAAACTCTGGCCAGAGAACCTCTCCCCAAGAAGAACCTGTTTCACTTAGAACAACAGGTGGTTCTGATAGATACTATTATGAAGTATTTATCAATATTGGGGAAAGCAGTGACATTCAGATAAATGACTGACTGCTAAACACTGCTCAGTGTTATGAGATCATAATACAAATAGACCTGTGTCAGTTGAACTACTTCTGTCAGGACTGAGCTATGACAATGACTGTGACCTTACATCTTAATTTTATTAAGACTTGCACAGAAAACACTTACCCAGGAAATTCTATCCATCCCTAATGAAGATCAGTTCATCATATGATAGATTGTTCGATCATACGTGACTACTGCTGACAAAACATGCTGTGCTTGGATTTTGGAACAGGGAAAGGGAAGTGTAGAGCAAATAAACTTTTGAGAGAATGTGTGAACAAACAATTTTTCAATGTGCCTGAAAGAACCAGTTTAAAGTCCATGTACGGACTGGCAGAAGAAACATTTTATTTTAACTGCCACAGCAATAGGAAATACACAGAATGGACTATCGTTACTTGGCCCTTTATGCTCTTTAACCTTTCTGGTTAGCTGACCAGAAAACACTATTCAAAATGTCCTCTCATACATAGGAGATGTTGACAGTAGCTACACCTCAAAGGACTACAACGTATTCTAGAATACTTTCCTTTTATTTCAGTTATGATATTCCCTATTCCTTAAGGAAATCGATTTTGATGTGAATTTGTATTTGTATTATGGCCCCCTTATCTTCATGGAAGAATTAATTTCTTTTTTGGATCTGCCAACAACAGAAGTTGAAAAATTAATTAACCTCTTAATGTTGAGGAACAGAGGAGAGTAAGCACAAGTCTAATTTTGCTTCTAAGAGAGATCTTGGAAAACCCTCATCTATTGGGTAACATTGATACCCAGCAAGTGAAAAACAGGTATTTAGCTTCATTAATTTATTCCAGGAGACAAAGATTAAAAGAAAAAACCCAATAATGACTAATATCTATGAGAGTAACGGAAGATTACTGTCAGGTGTAATTCTGGCAGTTTGGTTGTCCCCAAAGAGGCATCCCACAAATCTTGGTTCCATGTGGCTCTATCTCTCTTTCAAGGCCCCATGATAAATTAAGAGAGGGAGAACAGAATTGTATATTCACAAGTCCACAAACCAGTTCCATATCCAATAACCTGGGATTTCTCCAATGCCGAAACTTACCTTAAATTAATAAGCATGCTAATTAGGGAATTACAGTTCCCATTATTTAAAAAATAGACAGTTTCCAGTAAAGGACAGATGTATCTTCTGGATCTTTATGAAACTGCTTTGTTTTAGAAACTGGAATTAGAATGCAAAATGCACTTCAAACCTTCTCGAAGAGTCATTCAAATGTCATTTCTTATTCTTAAGGCACTACAATGAATCAAGTCTTCTATGCAGAGAATTATAAATAATAATAAAACCACATCTCTTTAAGAGTTAAAGATAGAGCCAATATAGATAGTCAGCTAATAGAGCACCAGATAGCTGTAGGAAGACTTACAGTGTATACAGTGTTCCCCAGGAGCAGGTAATCTGAAGTTTTACCATTGCCGAATACGGTACCTGAAGAAGGAAATATTGATAAAAATAAAACATTTAAACATCCACAACAGCACTATATATATAAAATCTTATTTTTGGTACAAAAGAGATGGTAGCACTTCCCACAGGGTACTAACAGCAGATTTCACCTTGAACTGTATTGAACAGTAGAGATTTGTGACTTTTATAATTTTTAGTCCTTTAAAACTTTCAGTGACTTCAGAAATTATGCTAGAAACAGGAGCTTTTTGTAACATCGTATACCAATATAAGTAATATTGTATTCAGTAATAATTCAATTAGAGTGACTTTTAAGATCACAGATAACCGTATCTTACCTTCAGAAAAATATGAAATATAATAGCTATAGTGTACACTGACTGTAACATATAAGTAAACAGAAAGCTTAGAGAGTCAGATTTTCACTGATTCTGGATATTTTTGGTATAGAAACTTATCTTTGCTCTTATCCATATTTCTGAGATTCAGTTTAAGTAAAAATATAATATACTCGATTTTAATTCTTGAGATGCTTGTTACTTGTAACATTTTCAAAATTTACCCAACTCAAATCTGTCGATCTGTTTTGCACATATGGATACACACAGCATTTATGCAAAGAGTCAGTGCCCTAAAAAGATGTGTTTGCATAAAAATCACATCTACTGTGGTTCTTAAATTCAGAATGCTGAAGCAGTGCATTTATGCTTATTTAACAGAACTTACTTTATGACTATTGCTAGAGCACGGGCTTTTCTGATCCCAGTTCTGTGAAAGTTCTTGGCAGACATGGGACAACATACAACTGAACTATCTAGAGGGAATTCCTCATTCTCTATTAGAAGTACTGAGCTTGCTAAATTTTTACGTGTTCAGTTTAGAAATGCTTTTAGCACTCGGGATTGTTCATATACTGCAACTAAACCAGAACACTTACTCTGCTGTAGAGGTTCTACTCACTGGGATATTGCTTTTCACTGCCATCATATAAAGAGATAACAAAATACTGTGCACATAGTAAAGAAGCATAAAAGTACAAGACAAAAAAAAAAGAAAAATAAAACCCACTAATGCTGAGAGAGCATAAGGAAGGATGTTTTTAAAAAGCTGTCTTTGGGGAAAGAGAAGAATACAGGTGTTTGGGGTTTTTTTTTGGGGGTGGGGGTGGGTTTAAAACTCTTCTGATTGGGCTGGCCAGAGGAAGGTGACAAGTTGATAAAAATGGTCTGTAGTTGAAAACACTTATTTTTCCACTATCCTCAGCTAGCATACAGTATATTAAATGCTGCTAATTAAGTATGTTTTCATATTTGTGTTGAGTGTTTTTCCAGCCTTCATATCACCTTTACACATGCTTGAAATGAAATTCATTTTAGTTGCAGATGAAGAGTGCTCCTTTCTAAAAGCTTTTCAGGACCTGTGAGGCCAGTTTATCACAGAAAAAAAAAGTTCTATTTATCAATATTCTGGAAGAGACAGCAGGTGAAAGTTCACACAAAAAATTAGAACAAAAATGCTTGCAAATAGTCTTCCTTAACGTAGCCCTCTCCCATTCCAAGATGAGAAGCTCACAGTGGATGCCTCCTTAGCTCTAGTGATACTGGTTGCATTCCTGGCACTTCCCTGATTTAACTTTCTCCCTGGACAGACTAGCACACCACAAAGGACAGCAAAAGCTCTGGAAGCCTGAAAACAAAGCTCATTTTAAAGGTTATACAAAAGAGGGAGCAGTTAGTGGATTTACTTGTACATTTGTTTGGCTTTTGCCATTTACTGTTATGTTGACAAAGCTGCATCAAAAGAAGCTTCTGTGAAGATTTATGTCCTTGACGCTTTTCATATCCACATGACAGTACATGGAGTGCAAAGACTCTAGTTTTGTGTACTGTACAATGGTTAGGTCCCATGGAGCAAATTCTGACAAACAGGTCTTACAAATCCATGCATATTCTTTGATTGCATATTTCTTGGTAGATTCTACTACAATGCGTGGGGTTTGAAATTTTCTACTTACAAGAAAGAAGTGGACAAGTGAGACTAAAAGGTAAACAGGAGAAAACGCTCAAAGAAAAGGATAGACTGTGAGCTCAGAGATTTTCATGATCTTCAAGATTTGATTTTCAATGTTCCAATAAATACCTGCTCAAACATGCACTCCGCTGCTTTACAATATATACCTAGCAGTAAAGAGCATAATGAGGATAAAACAGAGGAACAGGCAGGCAGCTAATCTGTTCCCATCAGAGTGCTGGGACTCAGCACTCTTATGCACTAAGCTGAGCTATCCCCCATTCTTCCCATTCCTCCTTTCATGTCTGAGGATCCTCCTGTGCCTCTCCTTTGCTAAGAGAAGATGGAGGCTGAGACCTGTTCTCAGAAGTTCCTTTCTCTGGCACTCGTCACCTCCTCTCTAGGAAACTAATAGCATTATCTCCCTTTCCTCTTTACACACACAGCCATCAGAGATTTAATTAACAGTAGCTCCCATCCTGCACTCATTTCCCCTTCATGCAGAACTCTGTGCACCAGCCAGACCCATGGCAGGTACTGGTTATACCACCCACCACATACACAATCCCCAGGTCTCAATTCTGCTCCCCTTACTCAGCTGGCCTTTCTCTAGGAATGAAAGAGGAAGACAGAAGGCAATTTGTTCAGATTTGTAGAGACCACTTGCCCGCAGGTCAGTTCTAGCCCAGGGGCTGTGAGCCGAAGAGGCCTACGCTACAGCGCTCTTACAAGTGCTTGTGAGAGTATCTCAGCCATTCACACATGAACTCTATTCTGCTTCACCACATATACTCATTAAACATTTCTCCATCATGTAACGCATAAGTCTCTCATAAGGACTGGCTACAGCTTTGAATGGGGATTTTCGTTTGGATTCGAGGTTGTGGATTTAGAATATGCATTGACATTTTGGGACCTCTTTCCTCCAGGGCTGTCGAAACCCCTCCAATGCAAACTGCTGCCACTGAACTCACATCCAGTGGCCTTTTAGAGAAAACAGGCCACTACCTACTTTCCTTCTCTCATCAGAAGTCACTGAGCATAAAATACTCTGCAAGAAGTTTTCCCCTTAATCTTTTTAGGCACAAGCAGCTGTGACTGTCTCACTATCTAGTCTCAACAGTTCCAAAATGTCCATGAGATTATTTCCATCCCCTACGTCAGGGCAGACCGCCTGGCTGCATCAGGGAAACTGAGAAGGCTACTAATTTTATAGAAAAGCTGCAGGGTACACACTTCTCCCCGCCCCTGCCCCCAAGGTGGAAGCAAAACAAAACCCACCGCTATGAGAGCTCCCATACACACAAACATTCCCACGAACTGGAAGCAATGCTTTCAAGTTTCCTCTAATTAATACAGCTTTCCTCCCAACTGTCCCATTTCCTTTGGCAACTAAGGTGCATATACAACAGTTGAACTAGAAGAATGGCAGGACTGAGCTGTCCAAGATGTCCCAGTTTCCTCTGTCACAAGCCTACTCATATAGATGTAAAGTAATGGGTTAGTATGCCCCTGAAGTAACAGGAGAGAAGGTATACACATCAGCCATAAAAGCTTACAAAATATAAGAGACAATGCAATGGACAGTAGTGATTTAGGATCTTGTAGGTACTTACCATGGTAGTGTATTATATAAAATAATAGCATAATTAAATAGCAAGCTCTTTTTCTCCATCTTGTTTCAGTTTACTTAAAACCTACTTATACAGTTTTATGCATACATACACAATACTGCTCCTACTTTTAAACAGATTTTAAATAAAACATTTTAAAGATACTGCATCTGCTCTAGTTCTAGAAACAGTATCTTGAAATTTAATCACAGAAAACTGTCAGTATTTCTAAATTTTCCTAAGAAAAAAGAAGGTATTTAGATATTTCGTACCTTTCAACAATTATATTTTTATTTTTCATAATACTTACCATGCTGGAGGGCTTTTAGTGGAAACCAAAACAGAATGAATGAGTGGAAGAGGCCATTTAAACAATGAACCCAGAAAACCTAAGGGAAAACAGAAAATCCATGAGAACCACTTGCAATAACCTAGCTCTGTGAACCCTGACCTTTCTTTTTATCTGTGTGTTAGATTCACAAAATGTGTTTCTTTCAGGCCACCACTGTGAAATAATATAACTGACAGGCACTTTCTGCCTCTTAGCTCTTCATGGGTCATTTGTTTATTTTTATGTTTTGGAAAAAAGTGTGCATTATCCCCTCCTTTTAATTTCAAATCAGAAGGCAAATTAAAATACATACATATGAGAATATCATCAGAAAAATTAAACTAAACCAGACAACTGGAACAATTGCTACATTCTAAGTAGGGAACTAAAAAGGACTCTAGCTTTTACAATTTACATTTTGTGTAATAAGAAATTTGGATAGTAGAACAATCAAAACCTGAGTTTTACATATACCTACTTACGTATTTCCACATACAAAGGAATTAAAAAAGGACAAATAAAAGTATCTTCCTTAGATTTCTCCTTACATGCCCCATTCTTGAAGTGCACAGCTTCATCATATTACACTTCCTTTAATGTATTTCCTAAATAGTTCAATTTTTACTTTCACACTTATTTTCATTTGTAAAATACACCTTCTGAAAAGAACTGTATTAAGTTTAAGGATAAACAACCTACTGATGCTTTCCCTAATATATGGTACAAAGACATAAAAAGACTTAATAAAAAATATGTAACCCACTTCCTTCAGGATAGCAATCCTGTTTTTTAATGAACAATGTTTTTGACAATCATAGCCTTTACTGTAACTAACCGATGTGTATTACAAGCGTTGAGGTGTTCAAACAACTGAAATTAAGTTGCCTGCCTCGCAACATTTTCCACAATGTCTCAAAGTCTTTTGTTAGATTATACAACTACACCAGGTTGTATGATCCAATTTACACTCCAATACTTTGCGCATTTGAACTTGTGCTATTCATTAACCTTTGTCTCTACTTCTTGCTATGTCATTACCAGAAGTTTTTATTTGACAGAAAGCACAGGTGGATGCAAGAAAAATTAGTTCTACTTTTCCATTTTCTTGACCAATTCTTATTGTCACATGCTAATCCTTTAACCTCCGTCATGACCTCATAACCTTTGATCCCTTTTACCATAACAAACATCTGCCTTAACATTCAAGGCAGTAATGTTTCTAAATCTTTAACATCAACTATTCAACTTATATAGGTGGGAATTTTGTAGTTAGGAAGTTTGTAGACTTTTACTCATAGCCAGTGTTGTATGGGAATAGCCACTGAATTTCCAGTAAAGTCAACAATACATCTGTGTAATATTAAAAATGTTATAGACTTATTTAAAAACAGAAAAATCCAACAATTGTAACTCATGACTTACATTATTTATTGAAACTATCACAACACAAAAGGGTCTGGACATATAATTGTCTGGACATATAAATGTCCAAAGGGTCTGGACATTAATGGACATATATATAATGAAAAATCTGATATCTGTAAAGCATTTGAAGTAACACAAGAAATTATTTTCCCAAGTTTCCTTAACAACTTTCAGGTTTGTTTTTGTGGGTGAAGGGATGAAGTGAGGAAGGAGGAGAGAAATCTCATATGCTTCAGTAAACAGAGATAGTTTAGACAAATAATTCTATATAGATAGGGGTACTCCAGTTTTACAGCACAAGTGGCACAGATATGAGAGCTAAGTATGCTGTATCAGCTCTGCACATCTACTACAGACCAGCACATGTAGGCATTGTTAATTCAATGACAGATTGAAAGTGTCCCCAAGTTCAACATACAATTACATTACTTGAAATGTCCCAATTATATTTAGAAAAATCAAATAAAATCAGAAGGAACTCTTACAAAGATCATGCATTCATGAAATTGCAGATTCAGGAAAAAGTTTCCTTTAGTTTTTTTAAGAGATTATTTATGGACAAATCTGTAGAAATTGTTTATATTTTATTTATTAAAGAGTCCTGCATTTTTTTACTACTTCTTGTGCTAGTCTCTCCAAGATGAATGTCACCCATTTCCCACCAAAAGCAGCCTCAGATTCCTTTTGATCCATCCTGACACATTCTTAACTGTATCCAACTATTTTTTTCCCAAAACTCAAAATTAAACCATAAAATCACAACTCCAAATTGACAAAGAATAGTACCAAGTCCCTCCCCTCTACAAATCTAATGACAGTTCTTATTGTCCTCTCCAAAACTTCTCCACAGGCTTCAGTAATCCATTTCTATATAACAGTACAAATACATACAGCCTAGCGACAGAGAGGTCTAATCGCTTCTGCCCATAGAAGACAGCTTTATTACCAGCAGAGAAAAAAAAAAAATCAGGGCTGAAAAGAATACAATGCTTGCTTTCCATTTCCATACTTGCTAAAAATGGATAAATAGCATTTGCACCATTCACAGACAAGTGGACAACTGGAAATACTAGTAATAAAAATCCCTTCCGTTTTTAACTATGAGCAGCATAGAACAAAAGGGATAACTCTACTGAATTCCTCTTAATTTCTGCTTTAATTATATTTGATTTTTTTAAGCTACCTTAGTATTGAAGTCCAGTGCATTTTGGGAAGTCTTGTATAACTCTGGATATTTCAGCATGTTTTCTTTTCTACAGGATCTCTCAAATATTCCAAGAGTTAGTGGAGGCATTGCTGTAAACATCTGATAGATTAAAAAAAAAAAACACAACAAAAAAACATATTGCAAAACTTTCGAGGTGAGGATTTGCTTAAAGATTGCTTACTCAAGAAACTTTCATGATTACAATTGAAAATAACTGAAAACACGCAAATCATCTTACCACATTGTAGAGGCCTATACACCATCTTTCAAAAAGAATTTGTCCAGAAAAGCCATTGACAAAAGCAAACCAAATCTGAAAAAGAGGAGAACCCTATATTACTCAAATGTCCTGCAAGGTGTGATTAATAGATTTTCTTCTCAGCTTCACAAAAAGGGGTATCCCTGGAACACATTTACAACACAGTTGAGGATGTTATGGCTTAAACATATAAATAAAAAAAAAAACGAAACCAAACTTGTGTTCAGAACAGATAATGGGCAATCTAGTCAAATATGTGAGCAACTCCATCTAAATATGAAAACATTTCAAGGAGGTAACCATTTTCAGAAGGAATTTCATGTTTGTTAAGTATTTAAGAGTGATTTAGCTCACTGCATTTGTACTGTACTTAATTCTTAATGAAATAAATATTCTGAGAAATATCAGGGAAAAAAATAGCACAGGAAACACCTACAGATTAGAAGCAGTCATCTTCTTCTAATCATTAGCAATCATTAGAATTAGTTAGGTTCCTCACTAATAGCTTACTACAGTAAGCTGTAGTTTAGAACTGAAAATTGTACCAATATTCCTTCCTCATACATGAAACTCATGAGAGGATGAGGCTTTACCAGAGCACTAAATCAACTACAATTACTTAGTGAACAAGCACTAACTCAACTACAGAGTATTTTAGAGGCGCAGCTGGATATCTCTTTCATCGCACAAGTGTTATTGCTTTTTGCTAAAAGGTTAAAAAAAAAATAATAATTTGAAAGGCATGATGACACATTTTCTTAATGTTTTTCAGTATAGCATGCAGCATGACTGTTTTCTTCTATTTCTTACTTCACCCTTATATTAGTTCAAGGACAAAGTGGAGAAAAAGCATGTCTGATGAATCTTTATTAACAAGCTACACTGAAACTATACTGCCTATGACAAACATAAGCTATAAGGTGACAGAAGATAGGATCATCTAAACAACATTCTACTCAATTTAAGACTCATGTTTTCCAAGTGAATGTTTAGATGCTGCTTTGCAGAGATTTTGCTACAGGCCACATTTCATTTGACTTTATTATGGAAGCATGAATTGCTACAATCAATATGTATGTTTACCAATATGTACCCAGGCTGGCCTCCAGGTGACCAGATTCTGTGAACAACTCAGTCTTTTATCATGTTGTGGAATGTTTCAACATGTTTGTGAATACTTTGAGATGGAAACCCCCTTGAAATTAGCAACTATTAACACTAAAAATGGGAGTTAAAATGCAGCTAAAATTGCTATTTGTTCAACCAATAAATGAAAAGTAAATAGATTTTTTTTGGTGGCCAATTATTGGAACAAGATTACGTACAAAACCATGAATGTTAGAGGCTGCAATATAGAGATATAAAATACACTGAATTTTCTTAAGTCTTATAATGCTAAATTTCTTTACTTTGATTGACTTAACAGTAACAAGCACTCTATTTTCTAACCTTTCAGTCTATTCACTGAAAAGACAATGGAATTACTTTACGTCAGTTAAATGAGATTTTTATAAGCTCTTGTGTATTTTGATTTTTGACTTTTGAAATAGGAATTGTGATTTAACTGTGATGAATTTAGAAGGCATTTATTAGCAGCAGTTTCTCAGTAGTTGAGTATGAGGGAGCGAGATGAGTCCATAATCAGTTGTTCATTACTGAACAATTAATTACGCATTCAACATCAGCACAATTTTTGGATGTTTTACAACTAAGCTAAATGTGTGAACCTAATCCAGAACCTCATCACCACTGTTGGATACAAGTTGTGCTCCTCAACTGCCTTCTCTTTTTTCAACCTTTTCATTATACATAGTTCCTACATTCTAGGAAATACAAACCTAGGAAGATGGCTAGGAGGACAGCTCTTGAGAGAGAAGTGAAGGACAGATATCATTATGTGATCGACCCCTTAATTTTTTTTCTTGTTTGTATCAAATACTGGAGTACATTTTAGAATTTTTAATTTGAAAGGGTTTAGGGTGGTGGAAAAGGACCGTTTTAATAGAAAATATGTGACTCAGTAGTTGGGCACATGTATATTTACAATATGTAGACATATTTATATATGTGCGTACATCTCATTGCTGGTAATTTCAGACAGAGTTTAACAAAAGTATGACTCTCGAGGAAGAAAATAAAACGGACCGCAAGTAGACATATACTTGACCCTTCTTAACCAAGGAGTATATGCAAAGAAAGTTAACTTTCTATTGTAATCTAACAGTCAAAATGTTATAAAACTTTAAAGAATGGCCTAAATACATGCACTGAATCTATTCCACATATTCACTTCTATGAAAGGTAATTGATGCTAAGCAACACTTGAAAATGTTTTGGAGTGACTGTTTTGAACAAATGCAAGAATTTATGATAAAATTTCAATTTACAATGAATGTCATATGAAGCCACTACTCAGAAATGCTATGCATCATTTTATTCCTTAAAAACCCTGATGCTTTCAGTTTTATTTTGTACAGAATTTAAGTTAAAATTTTCAAGCTATTTAAGCTCTGAAAACTACAGTTTTACTGTAGAATTGTAAATAAATCCTTTAAGTTACTATTATAACTTCCTGAAATCTTAGCATTTACTTTTTTCCAAAGAAAGCATGCAAGTTACAGGCATTTCAGTTAAGTTTTAGTGTAATAAGGAACTGGAATAAAACTTGGACAGAACTGTAGATGCAAGCCCAGAAGAAATGAAATTTGGTAGCACCCCTGCATTCAAAGTTCTTGTTGAATCTATCAAAAAAAAAAAAAAAAAAAAAGGCTGGGAAGAGAAACCTTTTAATGTGGCTAAAAACAATGCCCTCTGTAGTAGAAACACTACTATTTAGTGGAATACCAGATATACTGCTTTAAGAGACAGAGCATCTTTAATATCTAAGCAGAAAAATGGATTTTCTACTGTTTACAAGGTAACATTTGAATGTTCACATTAGTAACACCTGTGGCTCAACAATAATTAGCAGATCTGGGGAGGGAGGGTGGTGTGGGGGAAGCAGCAAGGATAAATACAGCCCTCAGCTCAAACTGTAAGAGGGGAAGAAAGTACGTTACCCATTTACCCTAACTTCTGCACCCTGGACCTTAGAAAATTACACTCTTAACCATACATGAAAGAACCTCTATGGAGCTTACTACAGTATTAATGGTGACAGTGACAAGAAACACACAGTTTTTTGCTTCACATTGGGAAATTTATTCATGGACAAGTGTGTTTCATTCTGATTATGATGGACAATGAAGGCAGGTGTACCTGCAAAATAAGTTTTTAGGACATGTTGTACATGATACTAATTTAGGAGCACACCTCTCCTAGGGGGTAGGTCCTACTCTAACAGCTCAAATTACTGATCCAGCACTCCTATACAGAAGGACAGGAGATAGGTGTCCTTGAGAAGCAATTTAGACTATGTAAGTGAGGGAGAAGTGACAATTCAGACGATTTTATAGTTCAACTGCTACACAATTTCAATTGAAAATGAAAGATTTAGGTTCATAGCCCATCTAAAATGAGATGGGCCTCAATGCAGATCCCTGTATTTCTAAGTTTTCAAACCATATAACACAAAAAAGCGGGCATGAGCACAATCACTTTCTGCTGTTCGTGTTTTAAACTGAACTCGGTGCAGTTTGCATACATTAAGTATGCCATAGCATACTGAAAAACGGGACCTAAACTCTACAGCTCAGAAGCAGCGTGAGTATACACAGCAAGCCTGTTCATGTTTGGCATTATGCATGATATAGGTCTCAGTATGACCACAGGTATTCATGTGATGTGTCAGGCAAAGGAAACTGCGAACAAAATGGTAAACGTCAGTTATAGACACGAGCAGCAGAAAGTGTGGAACTCAGCAGTGGGATGAAAAGGGCGTAGGGGGGGACGGGGAGGGAGGCGGGGCGCGGGGAAGATCATCATCATCCAAAGTTTATGGAACTAAAAAGAGGCTGTTACAGCTCTAATTACTTAGTATAATTGAATTGTTTACGTAGTATCACTTAAATCATTACAAATGGCCATGTTTAAGAATCTGTGAGTGAACTTTAAATGTGAACTCCACGCATCTGTTTCTTCTGTTTGTGTCCTGGTCTTTTACTCTTTTGTTTGAATCTTCCCCTACATGAAACACGAATGACCTATGCAGATCTTCAAAAATCATTATTCTTTTTTAAATTGTAAACCTTTTTTATTTAACATAAAACAATTATGTTATTACTAGTTATTACTAGCTATTACTAGCTAGCAGAACAAACAAAACAAATAGGAAAATTTTGCCCCTCCAATGTTGAAGGGAGATTTGCATAACTTCACAAAATGAGTAGTTTAACAAAAGAGTATATGCAGTAATGGTAATCATAAAACCAAACCCAACCCACAAAGGAGTTCTCAACCACTAGGTCAATCTCAATCCCAACCATCATTATAAGGTCATGACAGCCCCTTCAAAATAAATATGAGACTCTGCATAGGCTTATGCTATATGTGTGTGTAAGTGTGAGGCTCGGAACAGGTTTAATAACGCACATTAGCAGTCTATTAGAAATTCAAAGTTTTCACTTGCAATTTAGAACGATACTTCAGCCTCCAAAGTTACTGGGACTAGTCCCATACAAGAGATGAGGCCCATGTTTAAATATCTATTGCGTCAAGACACAGAGTAGAAAAAGTTATTGCAGACCACTGATAGTTTCTTATGAATAGGAGTTTAAATGTCGATAAACACTAATCATGGTGCAGGACTGTTACTCTAGACCTTTACCATTTTCTGAACCAAGAAACCAATGGCATTTATTTCGTATCACCCCACAAGTGTCTAGGAAAAAGGCTGTATTTTAGATTAAATGGAATCTATTGCATTACTTGTTTGATCAGTACTGAGCAGACATTTAAAAATACATTATGCCTCAATTAAGTAAAGGTACTTTATTTATTGTCAGCTAATAAAAGGAAACTTGTTTAAAGCAACTTCCAGACATGCCTTTCATAGTATTATCTTCTACACTCCAAGACAGAGGAGGTGTGGCCACAAAAGCTTTACAAACGTTTTCCTGATGTAGCATTTCTGCATATTAAGCAGCAGCTTACAAACACTCATTGAACTCTCTGCTCCCACGCCTGATCTGTACAAAAAACTGAAAAGAGAGATTCAAGACTGGCAGTTGTCCTTTCTAGAGACATTCAGTGATGAATTTCTGCCCATTCACTCACAGTATTGACATGAGCTATTAACACCTGTGAAAGTTTTCTGAGCTGACAAACATTAGGTCTACACGAATTCAAGTAGAAGTCATCTTGTCTTCCAGAGAAGGCGTATGTGGTAAAATGCTTGTACGCATTATATATAAAGGGTCATAATCCATATAAAAATGATCTCTCTGCCCTTCCATCTGCTCAGGAGACAGAGACTACCTCTTCTAGTCTTTTGTATTTTTAGACTATGATCTCTGTACCTTGCATTTAACTTACTTTCACAAAGAATACAAACAGTGGGATATTTATATCTGATTTAAGTTATGAATTTACAATGTGTTTGCAGGTGACAATGACAGAAAATTAAGAAAAATAAGGTAGTATGTTCTATAGCCCAACTTTGTATGTTTTCTATAAACACAAAGTATACATTAATACTGTTTTTTCAAATACTTCAAGAGCTATTGCTAATCAGTAATTCTGGAAGTCTGATCATTTAATCAGATATTCAGCTTTTGAAATGCAAGATCTAAAGTCTGCCATCACTTCTAAAGCAAAAAAGGATCTTTAATGGATTTGCTTTTTCTATGGCTTCCTACTTTACGTTTTTCTAAACAGGCTATAAGCTTGCTACTAGATTGAAATCTATTTATGTTAATAACACAATAAAGAGGAAAAAAAGTAAAATTTAGAAAATGTAAAAAATATGTGAAGAAAAATGCACGCTTTTTGGCTACAACACTTGTACGTAAAAAGATGTTTAAAGTATTTTCCAATATTGCAACAGTGTAAGATCTCATACACAAACATCAAAATCAGAAATATTAACTTAATGTTTGCATCACGTCTAACAGAAATAAGTCATTTTCTTTCAGTAAAAACCGGATACCTACTGCATAAGTTTAAGAAATTAATTTGAAAATATATTAAAAAAAACTAAGAAAGTTTTAAGAATAACTGTTTAACCCCATTAACGTAAAAATACAGAAGACTGACCTCTAAAACTTATTTTGTGATCAAGCTTTGCAACGAATTAAGGTTTTTTTTTTTTCCACATTTTTAACCCAAAGTATCATTGTGAATATAAAGTTTGAATCAATTATAAACATAGTTACTAGATACATATTTGGTTATAAGAAAGCAAGCAGCTGTTGAAAGAAAAAGAGGAACAGTAAATAAAGGGGGGGGGGAAATGTTAAAATCCATTTAAAACTACGTTCAAAATTTTAAGGTTGCCATGTGGTCATGAAGGTCATGAAAACTATAGCTATACATGCTGTCTTAACCATACCTACCAATAAACATAGATTTATTATACGACAGTCCTCTCATACTACTGTATTTTTCACGAGACTCCAGTCTCCTTAAAATCCCAGGTGAGAAAACTAGGTCAGCTACTTTCAGGAAAGTATCCCTGTTCATGAACTAGAGGAGGCATGGTTACCCCATCAACAAGGGAAAGGTATGCAATAGTGTAACTAAACATATATGTAAAAACCTTAAGTACTGTTCTTGAACAGCAACAGTCCTGCAGTTCAACAGTCTCCTTGAAAAAGGGCTTCAGATTGCAAACCGGATAGTTACTGACACCAGCTCAAAGAGCTTAAGCACATACATCTCTTGATAAATTTAAGGCTACTTGTAACTGTATTCCTTAAATACTGTAATGATGTTATACATGCAGAATTTTAATAAGTTAGCAGTATTATGCAACACAAACATTCAGTACTAATATTTAGCATGTATTTTTAAGACAATTGGGTCTTTTAAATTAAAAAAAAATCACTAATATTAATCAGTTTATTAAAAAGCAAGATTCAGTACTAGTAAGTGTTTACTGAGAGTTTAAATGCTTCTTTAAAATCATATATAATAACCAAAAACTCAAAATAATAAAGTTTCTACTTTCAAGAAGTAATATTTACTGTACTGTAAAATTACCTCAATAATATAAAGGACTATATTCTTGTAGAAACAATACAAGATGCATTTAGCTACTCTGTTATAATTCCAGGCTCCATGAACCAACAACAAGTTCTTCAAATACTTGAACTGCAAAAAATGAAAAATGAACAAACATACAATCAGAACATGCATACACCAATATTAATCTGATATTAAACTACTTCACTGTAGTATTTTACAGCGTAATGACTTACCTGAGCAATTGAGTAGTCTGAAGAATTAGCAGCCTGTAGACCTTCATTCCCACTAATACCAACACCAACATGTGCTGTTTGTATCATACTAACGTCATTTGCTCCATCACCAATTGCTAGAGTTACTACCTTAACTTGTTTTTTAACCATTTCTACAACTTCGGATTTTTGAAGTGGTGATACCCTAAGAGGTAACAGTAAGAAAAAGGTTTAATACAGGAGTTTCAAATGAATGTACTTTCAAAAGATACTTTGTATTCTGTGAAAAGGTAATAAAAACAGGCCAACTAACATCCTGGTCAGTGACATGGTCTTGTTATTGCCCTTTAGGCTATATGCTAAAAGCACATTCCCAGTGAAATTCATAGAAACCTTGGATTTGTTGAAACAAGATGTTAATAGGACTGGAGAGACACAGGTCAAACAGCAATAGGCCCCTAAAACAGAGTAATGGAAGAAACCCCAAACACTGCCACTACCAGTATTAACTTACAAAAATTGCAGATTTTGGCATATTTTGTTGTTATACTTTTTATTTTCTTCTCTGTTTAAATATGTATTTTATAAACAAACAGCAAGATATTTAACACACAGATGTCGAAACAAACAGGAACAAACAGAGTGGACCGCCACTATGTTAACATAGCCTACACTGCTAAATTAGAGGAAGCAACTTTGAACATTGACTCTTGATCCTCCATTTTGTTTAACTGCTGGTAACTTCTCCCTTGTTCTTTTCAGGACTGCTCCATTTATGTCATTAAGAAAACGCCTGTCGCCAGTTAAGGGGATGTCCAGGGATGACTCTCAAAAGCTCTATTGATGAAACTATATCAGTTTTGGCTCCATCTACCATTGTATGTGTCACACGTGTAGCTTCTATTTTATGTTGTAAAAGTTCTGCTCTGTATGCTGAAATTCAGTCCTTGTAGTATTTGAGATATCGTAACTGAAAATAATACACAGAAATTATGTGTTAGGACTGGTGTGTTTCGCAGGGTGGGGAAGGAAAGGAGCAAACCCTAAGCAGTGTGGCAATCCACTCTTGTGCTTCCTGGCACTGGAGTCAAGGATCAAACCCTGCCCATCTCGTTTCATGGTACAAACAGAAACAAGAAGAAATGTAAAAAGCTCTGCGAGGCTGTCTCCCCTCCCCACTGTTCACTACTTCCTACAAAGAGAGCAATTCTGGTACCAAAGCATGACTCCTGCTGTGGAGCTGGGGATGTGCAGCTGGTGAAGAACTGTCTTTTCCTCATCTATCTTTCTAGCTTTCCAGACAAACTCATTCTAGATGCCTCCATCTAGAACACCACAAACTTGGGTAAAAACTGTATTTATAATTCATTTCCTACAAGTTTTCTAAATGCACGCTCATTGCAATAACCCCTCTGATACTATAAGCTTCCGAAACTTTGCAATTTGGGCTGTGAAAGATTCCCCCTGCAGTGACAAAATTTCAGGGTTAAGGATTATATAGGGATGTTCATAACCTGACTTAACTCTTTCAGGTCAAAAAATAGAATAAAACCAGAAATATACAAGAAATTAAGAATACAAGTTTTGTGGAACAAATTTGCAAAGAAAAAGCACAAGAGAGCAATTACTTCTAAATAATGTTCCTTCCTAAACATGCTCTGTATATTGCTGCTCACTGGGATACTGTCAAGTAACATGGCCTGTGTAGTTCATAAGTACAGTTCTCACCTGAACCAAGACTGCTGTACGGCACTCACAAGCTCACTAACAAAAAGAAATGTTACCACCAGACACCAAAAATTCGGCTGTATTATGGCATCTGTGCAGTCCTAAAGTTCCTCACAAAAGATCCTGCAAGCTGGAGGTCCCAAAGGCACCGTTCTCTGAAGTACGTGAATACTGGAAGGCCTCATGATACTTGAGAAAATTATACTGTTATATTATTAATGAGATTCCTGATGGACAAGTCCTTTCTAGTTTGAAGAATTATAGCTCAAAGAATTCTATCAAATCTGGTCAGTGACTTGGCAAAAAAATACTGTCCTATTTATACTGATTGATTTTTAAGATCACAAAACCAGTGCTAATGAGGGCAATAATAAAAGTTTTTACAGTTAAAGAACACTGAAGCACCAATTATATTCTTTCCATTAAGCACACAGATACTAACGGCAATGCTTGGCCATCACTTTTTCTAGCTATCTGTAACTCTACCATAGCTACCAAAACCACAACCAACAAGCAATTACACGATTGCTGAAGCTAATGGCCATGCCAGCTACCTTCCATTCTGCCTGAGTAAGAATGCAATGAGAAAACAACCTTTTTTTTTAAAAAAAAAAACAAAACAAACCAAACACAAACAGAAAGATAGCATAAGAAAATCCATGTTCACATGACAGACAAGCTATAAACTTAAAAAAGGAAACCAAACTTTTTCTTAAGAATTGACAGCTGAGGCTGGTGACTGATTTTCACTGAAAAAGTAAATGCAGCAAAGTGGTGAAAAAGTTCAGAAAAACCCCCAAATCTCTGACATCACACTGCTGATATTATCCATTATCCATTTCCTTTATTAACAAATCCAAGTTACAAAGATTTGAGAAAAGCTAACTAATAAGGGCAAAAGTAGAAAGAGTCTTGGAGAAATTTTGACGAATATGTCCTTTAGAAATGCAAATTTCACCAAACCAACATTAATTTCCTATGAAAGGAAAGGCCTTTCCCACCAAAATAAAGGCTATTTAAGTTTTTAGCCATCTAAGGTTGACCATGATTATTCTGCAACGTAGCTTAAAAATAGATGTAGGGGAAACCCAAGGTTTTCTAGACATGCTTTTTACATCCTGAAACACGTATTTATTCATATAACATCCATGAAGAATTAAGTTTTGTCTAAACCAGTAAATTACAGTAACAATCACAATTCTTACTAGTTAAATTTAAACAACATTTCTAAAACTCAGACTACTTAAAAGCTGAAAGAGGATCCCAAACTATTCCTGGTGGAGGAAGTCAGCTTACCAAGCATAGTAGAGAGAACTGTTTTAAAACATCAAGTTTTAAACAGAAATGATTAAGAAAAAAAAAGGAGAAATCATGATCTGTCATCCTGCATATATTCTATACCCAGATACACAGCTTGTGAAATTAAAGCACACTATCTCTTCTATAAATTCATTAATTTGTTACATAATTTGTTTCAACTACAATCCCCCTGGTCTTTTGTAGAATGAGATCTTATGTATGCATCATAATCACACAACTTCACTATACACCGTACTTTCAATGGTATCAGTTTATGACTTCAGTCCATGTCACCAAGGTACTCTTTTTACTATGGAACAGACTGATACTTGATTCAATTTCAGTGTCATAGAAGAAATATGAAGGAATAGTATAAGGTCCATAGCTCATTTGGAAAAGAAAAAAGAAAAAATACTCCATTTTTCTCTAGCAAATGTCAATATTTTTCATTTTACCTACCCTATAAGGTTATAGGAAGGGAAGGAAAAAAAAAAACGTATTTCAACAACTAGATTAAACCTCAACATTAGATAGATTACTGAGTTCCCAGCATAGGGGTACACTAACGGTGGTTGCCTCTCTTTCCTAGACCATCGTGCTTAACACTGAGACAGTGTTGTGAAGGGAAACTGGGTACATAGTATCTACGCTCATCCTTGCTCATGTACAATACTCCAACTACCACTGGATTCCAGTAACATCCTTGTAGCTCTTCTGATTCTCCTCTCTATTTGCAGAGGACACCTTCTCATGGTTCACCTTTGGGTGATGTTCTATCAGCTGAAAAAACCCCTCAACCCTACTCTGTGCCAATTAAGTAAAATTTCTTAAGCTTTAAGTGCAATAAATCAGAGAAAAACGTTGCATAAAATTTTATTGTGTGATTTTTCAAAAGCAAAAAATAAAGGAGTGAAAAATAATACAGCCTTCGGATTGAAGGTAGCTATCTAATTACTTTATTCAGCAGCCTGTGCAAGACATGCTATCAGACTTTTGAAAAAGGTACTTGGGCGGCGTACAGCCTTGTGGTGAACTTGGGATGAAAGCTTCTGGGCAACAGCCCTTCAGAAAAATTCGATGGTCCACGTATATCAAAAAGCATTTCTATGATCTTTTGTTGCATGTTTTATTTGAACTCTGCTGATGAGTATTGTAGCAAGACTCACTACAGCCAGCTTCTATAGAAGTTTCGTGACCTGAGAACTTCTTTTTCATCTTTTTAACTTTCCAGGAACAGTGGCTTATTTCCCTTTCAGACATGTTACAGGGGCGGTTGGAAGATGGCACTCATTCTCATTGCCTGGTTCATCAAGTTCATGGTGAAACCAATAAAAATATCTTTTGTTCATTTTGTTCATTCTTAGCTGTACATTTTTACTACAGAATAATCCACTTAACATTCTTCTTGCACACATTACTCTGAAGCCAATATAGAGTTGGAATTCAGTTCGTCAAAGTCTTTAAGCCAAACAACTGCTTGGAATTAATAAGATATACAGACTTTTGAAGTGAAATGTCTCCTGAATATTTGTCAGCTTCATCTGTGCTATGGCTAGTCTTAGGAAGAATCCATTGGTAATAAATGCTTCTGAAGTGAGTAAGTCTGAAAACTTCAAAGAAAGGGATGTAATTTGTACTTTTAAAACGAAGGAGTGCTTAAAATGTTTACTGCCTTTATATGAATGGAGAAAAGGCCTACATTTTCATTTAGTCAGGACATATATTTAAGTCATTTACCTTAATTAAAAATTACCATTTTAAAACTTTTTATTTTCAAGCTCACAAACAAAGAAATGAAGTTTTTGTTACTAAAGATGGAGCATTAACAGAAATATTTTGACAGAATTTTGACTGTTGCGAAGCATGTGATATTAAAAAAGCACATACTAAAACAGTGAGTGTTACAAGCAAATATTTTAGTTTTAAACCTGCAGCCAATTTTAAACAACCACAAAATATGTCAGAGCGTATACCTAGACATGTATTGAAACCAGCTGACCTAAGTATATTACGGAAATGTAGAAATGGCAGAGAGATTGCTACTAGAACAGAAACTTTCATTTTGCACTTTTTGTTGTTTCATCACAAAAATGCTACCACTATATGTACAGAATATCCTTCAATGGTTCTATAGTTCAACAGAAACGGCAATATTGTCTCTTCAAATGGCGTAAAATGTATTTTCAAATCAAGGAAAGAGAAGAAAAAGAAATACAGTTTTGAAAGAGCAGTTCTACATGCGTCTCCTGCTTGTTACTTACTATACTGAGCAAAACCGGAAGTGGTAGAACAAGCACAAAGCTCCAACTTGCCTGTCAGAAAGACTACTGACGTTAGAAAAATGTTTATACGCAGTATAAACTGCATATCAGTGTAACATCTCAGTTGTGCTGGTTCTGGCAGGGATAGAGTTCATTTTCTTTGTAGTAGCTAGCACGGGGCTATGTTTTGGATTTGTGCTGACAACAGCGGTTATAACAGAAGGGTGTTTTCATTACTGCTGAGCAGTGCTTACACACAGTCAAGGCCTTTTCTGCTTCTCACACCACTCCACCAGGGAGTAGGCTGGGGGTGCACAAGAAGTTGGGAGGGGACACAGCTGGGACAGCTGACCCCAACTGACCAAAGGGATATTCCATACCATACGACGTCATGCTTAGCATATAGAGCTGGGGGAAGAAGAAGGAAGGGGGGATGTTTGGAGTGATGGTGTTTGTCTTCCCAAGTAACCATTACGCATGATGGAGCCCTGCTTTCCTGGAGATGGCTGAACACCTGCCTGCTGATGGGAAGTGATGAATGAATTCCTTGTTTTGCTTTACTTGCGTGTGCGGCTTTTGCTTTACCTATTAAACTGTCTTCATCTCAACCCACCAGTTTTCTCACTTTTACCTTTCTGATTCTCTCCCCCATCCCAATCGGGGGGAGTGAGCAAGTGGCTGGGTGGGGCTGAATTGCTGGCTGAGGTTAAACCACGACACCAGTTTAAAAGACAGTAAGACTTTAGTTTGAAATTCAGAGCATTTCATGCTGGAGCATGGCTACAAAGCTAAACTGTAAAAAAATTAATAAAAAAAAAATCACTTGGTGGCATAACATATCGCTTGACAGAAAGGATGGAAAGACTACAAACCAGGTGTTTATTTGGATACTATAACCACATTTGCTTTTCCTTGTCCTTTTGCACGGCAGAAAAATAGCTCCATTTTGAACACTGATTTTTCAGATGAATCTACTTTATCTTAATGGAACATTATTCAACTCTCTACCTGAACACAAGAACCTTCCATTTATTTATCTTATTAATCAAAAGCAGGCAATCTATTGAGGTGTATTTACAACAGTTTTCACATTTGTACAGACCATGTCTCTACCTTCAGGTAGACAACAGGAGCAGCAATAATGAAGTAGCAGGCAGTAAGCTTATATAATTTATTGAACGATTTGAATTTGGTAAGAAGTGATGCCGAATTCTAAGAATTATTTTGTTCTTGTACAAAATCCAGGCTGACCTCCTTTTTCATAGATTCTTTTTCTAAAGTAATTATTATCAGACATAGCATCCCATTTAAATAGGGAATTAGAGGTAACTTGAATACACAGACAATCCTAAAAATTTCAGTACTACATTAATTGTGAGAACTTGAATTTGTGCCACTGTGGTATATTGAGAAACAGCAAGCTATAGGGACTCTAGAAGAGCTTGAATATCTTATTTCTGAGTTAACTTTTCCTGTTTTAATATAGGAAACAGCTTTTTCCATGCTACTACAAAGGTCAAACCTAGTGAAAAATACTCTGAGAACATTAACTGGCTATCCTTGTAATAGCTACCTCAGACACTGATGAAAATAACAGCGATTTCCACAGTTCTGGAATGTTTGATAGCATTTCTAATACAGATATCCTACCTATGTTGCCAATGGTCTTGTAAAGTCTTGCTTCTGCTTTTTGACAGATTAATCACTTGGCCCAAACCAGGTTCTTTAAACATTGACAGGACCAGTTCTTGTTTATCTAGCTACCAAGCATCCAACTTCCCTTTTCATTCAATCATTCAAATGTAGAAAAGGTGATGTACTGCTTAGGAGATGTTTGCAGTTTTTGTGTTTAATGCCGTAAAAATGCAAGAAGGCCCCAAAACATACAAGCTATCACTTAATACAGTCCTATGTATTCCTTCCTTAATATAAACCTGGAAATATTAAAAGGCAAGCCAAACTGCTTTCATATTGTGTATATTTAAAGAAAGCAGATATTTAATTGTCTTTGATCTGGAAAAAGTTCCCTTGTTACAGTAAGCTTACACCTCTTAATAGCTGATGTTTACAGGAAAGGATGAAAGGTCTGATTGCATGACAGAACCCCAAAACAATCAGGAATAATAATAATAAAAAAAAGGTGTTTCCATCAGCTTCAGGAAATAAAAATCACCCAGAGTACTACCTTTAACATTTTTGTGCACTTCTTCCACAGTGTAATCCACGGCTTACAGAAAAGCAGAGTTTTAAAATCTTGCCTGCGGAGGAAGCTCTACGAAAGAATCCAGATGTACTAAAACATGCAGTTAAGTGTAGTATCAATTTAAGGTTAAAATCAGTGTCTCAATCTTGCTGAGACTACCCTTGATGGATAACAAATTATTTTCCTGGGTATATGCAATCTGAATGACTTTGTTTGACAGGGACACTGTTGCAGACTGCTCTACAGAAATATTTTGCTTGAATGACTGTATTTCATAACTTCAGTTACTGAAGTTGTTTGGGGTTTTTTTTTTTTTTTTTAATATTTCATAGTTGGACAACATGGATATGTGTATTTTCTTTGAAATAAAAGATGTTTCTTAATTTTTATATGTCAGTAAAAATACTGTAGGGAAAACCTTACCTGCAACAAATAACAGCTTTACATGACAAAGCTAAATCCAGGAAATACTGTCTCACTCCAAATGTCAAAGCATACTTCAGAGATTTACCGTCAATGATGAGAGCAAAATCATTTTCCTTCCTTAAAGCATCACCAAGAGTACTGCAATGATGGCTAAGCGTCTCTCTTGTTCCCTGTTGCACAAAAAAATTGCGTCCATTATTTTTAATTCCTACTATTCTTAAGTCCAAAGTTTTTTTTCCCAGTGTGATCAGAAACACTGGCATTTTGTTTTTTGAGGAAATTACCTTTTGATTATGCTATCAAATAAACAGTATAAAATGAAAAAAGTATTTGCAACAGCTGTACTATTAGAAACTACAGTAGAAATGGTGTACAGGATTGCTCTCGCACTCTGCCAAAAAAGCCCCCATGTATAAGTTGTGGTGGAACTTTTAATGCTCTTTGAATGTCAACAACAGTTGCATAAATGTTTGCTAAAAGATATTATTAAATAAGTTTTCTATATACCTATGTAAAAGAAAATTCACATATATATATATACCAGAAGAAACAATTTCTGTTCATTATCATATAAAATTGTCCTAAATGTTTAGAAAAAAGTAAAAGAAACATCAGGCAATTCATAATGTAAGTACATGCGTTATAACTGATAATTCTAACTATCATATTAGATTTATATTTTAAGATAAGCCTGCATCAACTACATGTTATATAAGGGATCATATTTTGTATTGTTCAGTTGCTAAGGACAGTTTGAATCACACCTACACAAGTCACTATTCTGTGATCCAGTACTGAGAACTTGAGATTACATTCAGTAGACAATACATTCATCTGTATTGATGCAGCAGAACTTCATAGCCTGCTTTAGCAAGGTCACTAATATCTAGTTAGTTACAGTACAGCTCTACCATAGAGCATCATGAAGAAGAAAAAAAATTGCTTGTTGCATTTCTTTCTTTTTGAATGGCCTTCACAGAGCTACAACATACTCTATTGTTTCCTGCTTCACAGCCCAGAAGTAAGAAGTGTTTTAGAGGAGAAAGGAACATGAAAACAAAACTTCTGCTTATGAAATATTGAATTTGGAAACCAGTAACATCCTCTGATAATTATGTTTCTATATTTTTCTACAAGTTTAACAACCAAATAATTGTGCTACTTCAGTGATGTTAGGCATATGTAAATAAGATTTGGTGTAACCACCTAAAAATAAAACACCGAGAAGTAATTACAAATCTCAAAACCCTCTGAAATGAAATTAAAGATATTGCTTTGCCTTTCCCACCCAACTTACTCCTCCCAGTTCCACACACCATTGTCCATGGTTTTTGCCTACTTTGCTTCCACCGGCCTTCTAAAGATTCATTGGTTTATCTAAAAGGAGATTAGGCTGTTGGGGAATTCTGTACTTCAGGTTTCCTAGCTCTCCCCCCATAGAAACTGCAAGGGAAACGAGGTGCCACTGTTTAAAATTACATGTTAGAAAGTCTTTAAAATGACAATAGCTTCTGTAACTATTTTCCAGAGCGTCCTCTCCGATTAAGAAATATTGCAATGTAAAGAAAGTATCATTTTTTTCTCATCTCCATGGACTATTTAGCTTCTGACTAAATTTAAGCAATACAGGAGCATGAAACTTCACATTCCTCTCATCTATTGTTTCTTCTTATACATGCAGTTTAAACTCTTCTGTTTAAATTGACCTTAATTTTTTATCTCAAACAGACATGCCATCAGGTAGCTCCAGGCATGCTACATATTAAAACAAACAAACAAAAACCCCAAGACAATACAAAACACTTACCCCAACTGTAAAATTTAAAATTTTAAAATTTAAAAAACTGTCATATTTAAAATTCCTTTGTGGGCTTACATGTAGTTCTATGCTGAAATCCAATGCCTTAAATTAAAAGCGGTATCAAAACATCCCTTATTCACTTCTACACCATTTCCATTAAATATTTCCCAGTGAAACTGAATGGTAATCAAACTATTTTCTAGTTTCAGTTTAAGTATTATTAAGTTCACAATTCAAAGAATAAAGCTATGTTATGATTTCTGTCTATGATTAACAGTACTATACTGAAATTTAGCAGTCCATTAGGTTAATATGAAGGCAAAATAAAATCCAGTGTTCTTTTATACAACTATAAGAACTTACTAACAAAAACACATTTTGTTTGTGAAGCTAAGCAGATGTTCATGGGAATGGAGCCTCAAAACAAATAATGTTACAAAAAACAGAGATAGCTAAATACTTCCTAGAAGTCTTTCCAGTTTTGTATCAGGCAATGTTAATTGGGGAGTGGGGTTTGGGGTATTTTTCTTTTAATTCCATAAATAAGGGTATTGCTTCATACAAAAGAGGATCTCTTATTTCAGCAGAGCTGGGATATAGTCTAAACAAATACTTTTTTTTTTTTAATTCTAACTTTCTCTGTCTTGCATGCTAAGGTCATAATAATGACCAAATTGAGGTATTTGTTTTACATGTCTTAGGGACAGGGGACTCTGCCTGTCCCTAAAAGGATAAGAGTTGAGCTAACTCCCTTTTAGAAGAAGCCACTGGTATGCAATAGACACTGTACTACTATTTTAACAGCAAGGGCAAGAAGTATCCACTTACCGCCACTCTTCTTTCAGTACTGTGAAGAGTATGCACACCAAGAGAAGCCAACCTTCCTAACTCCTATGAATGTATCAACATCTTTATATAGCCAAGAGGCTATACCCACACCTTGCAGAGCCAAGGAGGAGAGGACTGCCACAGATCAACTCTTCTCAAAGATCCTAAATACACAGGTCCCACTACACTGGGATTTTTTTCTTCAAGGTTTCATGGCTGCTCAGTTCCTCCTGTGCTGAGGGAACTGGGTTGTCCAGCAGCCCTCATGGGAGCACAGTTCCCCTGCAAGGTAAGGGACAGAGTCCCAGTATGAGAGGTGGACCTATGTTGCTCAAAAGCCAAAGTTTCAGCTATATTCCTTAACAGACAATATTCCAACTAAGTATTATGGCCTCTTGCCAGCTGTTGTTGGTATGCAGAAAGGAAAGAGGAATTGCATCCACCCTTGCAGCTGCACTGACTCAAGGTTCTGCAATCCCAGCAGTCCATTCCTCTCTCCATTTCCTGAGACCCACTCCACTTCTCCATCAGAATTTTCAAGGCCATTTTTGACTCAACCAATCGCACTAGAAATGGAGACTGACATCTGATTCCAACCACACCAGCAAGCAAAAGGTAGGACACAAGGTATACATTAATCAAACAGTGAAACGTGCACCATCAAACGAAGCAGAAAACTTTTAATGGAGTCTCTTGTTAAAATATTGGCATAGAGCTAGTTTATTATTATTTTTTGAACTGCCTCTTGCCCTCAAACTATCTGATTACTACATTTATTTGCTCCTGAAAAAAACACGATTCATGTTATCACCACAGACAGATTTGCAAGCAACCGGTTTGCATATGCAGTTTCAGCTGCCATACGTATCTGCATCATCACGTACTCTGAACGTACTTTGTGCACATAGGGAAAGGATCTCAATCTCTACACAATCTAGACACTTCAATTTGAAACAGGGAGTACAGTGCAGTTACCATATCAGATACTATCTTTTATTCTTAAACTATATTTATATACATTTATTTTTAAAATATATTGCTTAATATATATTTATTCTTCATTGGTCTTCACACCAGAAGTGGTTAGTGTGTGTAGCTTGTTTCATGAGTTTTTATTGGACTACTTTTAGTAGTTAAATAAAACTACCTCACTTTATTTCATTACATATGAAGTAGCATACAAAGTAGACAATCTTTTGCACTTCAAATCTATTAAGTATTGCAGTAGTTCTGAAATCCAGCAGCCTGTGTAAATAACCTAAATATAGGACAGAATTTCTCACTTGCATTGGTTAATTTTTACTCAGATTGGTTGAGGAGTGAAAAACTCAAATGCAAAGTTAAGGGCTTGAACCAAAAACCCTCCCTGTTTTTTCAACAAACAACGATCACAATCTTTCAAAAGCTATCCAATGAAGTAAACTAAGAAAAGAAAATTGTCTCTCTTCATTAATATCACAGGCTACTTGTGTCAAAAGTTGCTTACTGTATCAACAGACTCTGGTTCCAGACATTAATCAACAGCTTCTTCCTGTCCTGTGTTTGGGATTTTATTTTAAATTTCATCAGCAAAAAAATATG
This sequence comes from Fulmarus glacialis, assembly GCF_000690835.1. Classification (NCBI taxonomy): domain Eukaryota; kingdom Metazoa; phylum Chordata; class Aves; order Procellariiformes; family Procellariidae; genus Fulmarus; species Fulmarus glacialis. The sequence goes on from NW_009231405.1 coordinate 41,849, forward strand.
TTGCTTAAAACAATTTATATTTGAAATACAATTATCACAATTAAATTCATACTAATGTTAAAAATCTGTTATTCTAAATGGGTCAAAACGTTTAAATAAGTACTTATTTAAAATAAGTAGTATTTTAATTCATGTTGTAGCCTACTCTTACATGCTACCATGGAATCCTTCAGTTTAGGCACTCTTGCTGATTCTCATACTTTCTTTTCACTTTCTCTCCCTTAGTCCTATCTTGAGCTACCTGACCACAATATAGAGTAAGGTAAACTTCACTTCAGGGTTTCCTCCTGAAGCCTTCTAGACAGTGAGTTTTCCCACTGAGAAAATTCTTCCACTTCTAAGTTCATTTAAGACTCCCTTACAGGGTAGTAAAAGGATTTAAGTTCTTTCCCCCTCATGGGTTTTTTCACTTGATATTGCATTCCTACCTTATCTAAAGAATGTCTTCTCTACAAAACACTGTACACTTGCAAGTTGGTAGTTTTAACTCTTACTGGTACTTCAAAATCTGATTACAATTTCAGCTGTTTAACCACACAATAACAATTAATTTTTGGCAGATACTAAGTACTAAGTATTCTATAAGGAACGGCATTAGAAAGCAACTTAGGATTAGTTTGTTTGGGCACTGTTGGGTGCTACTAGAAGCATGTGAAGCTCCTGGCTTTGTGCCTGCATGGATGGTGTCATACCACTACATGGAATTTGTTTGCTCATCATTCTGAAGTTCATTTGTGTAGTAGCTACACTGTGGTTTTGGAAGCTGTGGACTAAGTTTCTAGTTATTCAGTAACATTTTGTCACAAACACCATATGGTCTTCCAAGTATGCAATACTAAAATTAACTGAGAAGATTACAGAAACAAACAAAAAAGCAACCCCCCAAAATAAACAACAGAAACAAAACCCCCCACCAAACCGTGGTTTTAGCAGAATTTTCTTTGTTTGTCCAGATAAATAGATGCTCTAAGTTATTTTTCAGGCCACCTGCATGATGTCTGGATATTTTAAGCAGTAAAATAACGTTTCATTAACTGAAAACTTTGCAGATTTTACTTACATCAAGGGAGCCTTCATTTATAACAATTAGTCCCATGTTCTTTCTCAAAAGTTTACAGGAGTGACCTGTTAAAAACATTTTTGTTTTCAAAAGTTTGTTCCACAAAATCCATTATAATATAACAAAGCATTTTTTTCCTGTAAGAGAACTACAGGCAGAATTAAAAATAAAACTCCCCCAGATGAATTCAATGTTAAAAAAATTATACCACATTCTATAAAAATTAGACATACAGGTATTAAGTCAGAACAGTCAGAATTTTCCTTGCTGCAACTTGCAACTCTTGTGCCTTTTTCACAGAGGTGCTCAGCAGAAGAACAAGAAACATCTTTACAGGGAGTTACAGAAAAGAGCAAACAGATCTCCCTTGCAATTTTTTGGAATGCAACTTGCACTTCATACAAAATTTGCATATACACATGTTCCTATTCTTTTATTCTTTGATGCTTTCAACAGAACGTATGCTGTGTACTAATGATGCAGGCTGCCTAGACAAATATGTATCACTCACCATTCTTAATAAAGTGAAAATACTGGTATTAAATGCATTGCCTCAAACCTGAAGGTACGAATGAAAATAACCTTAGATTAACTGTATCACGTGCATACAAAAAGTTCTTTAAGATTAAAAATAGTAATAGTAATAAAAAGGGTATGACCAAAATAACATTTTATTTTGCGCACATATCTAGGCTACTGCAGAAGGGCTGATATGCTCACATGCAAAGAATATTAAATCTTAAATGCAGCTTTCATGTATTACTATTTAAAAATACAGACTTATTGCTATTGAAATTAGTTAATTCACGATCCTTTTTTTTCCTCCTTTATAATAAAAGGGAAGAATAAAAGGAAACCTCTGATTGATGGTAAAGTTTATAGTACTTTAATGCACAATCTATACTGTTTTGCTTTAGTTAAGGTTATGGTCCCTACCAGCTTTCTTGGAAAGAAGGAAAAATACAGAAGGGAAACTAAGAATACTTACATTTTCTTAATATTATTCCCTCTCACTGTCAAAACCCAAACAATGTATTATTTTTAATTAATTTTAGATGCTACAAAAAAGCCTATTTTTTTCTTCCTCTCTATGATAACATGAATTTTTCTTGCTGTTACTGTTTTAACGGAGGAAGAATCCACTATTCCCCACTCTTCCCCTACCAGTGACTGAAAATAAGATAACATTTAAATTCTGGAATGCCATATAATATTATTATTTTTTACAAGATACCTTTCTGTTCTGAAAGCAATTTTACTCTAGCAACTTCTATCATTTCTGTATCTGTAACAAAGCCATCAAATAAATGCAAGTATAATACCGATGTTAATGGCAGTCTCTTGTTTGTCCCCAGTAAGTATCCAAATTTTTATGTCTGCTTTCATAAGTGTCTCTATGGTTTCAGGCACTTTGTCTTGTAGTTTATCTTCAATTGCTGTTGCTCCAAGCAGCTGAAGGTTCTGTGAACATAAAATATTCAGTACATGCAGTTTTTTCGGTTTAAATTCAGTTTTAATCTTTCTGTTTGTCAACTTTCCATATTTGTGACAAGATTAAGGCTCTCTAAATTCATTAATCAGATTTGGTATCAACTAATAAAGATCTTCCAGTTTATTCCTATGAGCTTCAAGTTAAATATCCACGTGGCTTGACAAACTGCACAGCATGACCACTCAAACTTCACCCAATTATTCACAAGCTCAGTAGCTTGTTCAGCAACAGCTACCTTTTCCTGAGGGGCACCTCTCTGATTTGAAGACTTAAGGAATGCTATTATTATGTCTTCCCTCACTTGTAATGATTTTTCTTCACCTTGTAAAAAAAAAAAAACCCACCTGTCAATTCATCTTAGTCTTAAAACTATAATCTTGATTATGTTTGGTTTTAACTTCTCATGCAGCAAATCTATATGGTTTTTGTGAATACAGCCATTTTTATACTTCGTATTTCTGTATCTTTAAAACTAGCTAAAACCCTGTTAATGACACCATTATAAACCTAATAGTGTGCAATCCTGGTTGCAGCATAGCCTGCATATGACATGCTGAGAAAGTACTTGTGCAGCTAATACAAAAATTTGTAATGGTGCAGGGTTGCCATGGTGTTAACAAAGTTTTATAGTTTTAAGACTGTCTTGTGCATGTCTGGATAAACTGCTCATCTACGTAAACTGAAGTCCCACAAGTGACTGAAGCTATATACCCTCATTCTTCTTTTCATGAATTAAACACTGCAGATTTTTGAGGCTCTGAATTTTAAGCAGTTTCATCAATGTAATCTCTCTTACCCTTTCCAAGGAAAAAAACCACAAAACCAAACCCTGCCCCAAAGGCAATTATCAAAACTTCAAGCAATATTGGTCTCATGAACTCCTTTTGCTTATACTTTAAGAGCCCTGGGAACCTTTTTTGTTGAGGCAGTGAAGCCTAACCATATGCTTGGCAATGCTGCTGCTGGAGTAGCCAGGAACTCAAGGGAAGTGATTACGGCTCTGCTCTTTGTGAGGCTGCATCTGGGTATTACCTTCCTTTCTGGGCCTTCAGTACAAAAGAGGTTGATGAAGTGGAGCAAGTCCAGTGGAGGGACACAAAAACAGCCTGGGGCTCAGAGCACACACACTGTGTTAAGAGTAGCTGAGGAAACAGGATGGGAAAAAATAAAGCTAAGGGAAGGCATCCACGGCTGCCTTCTGCTAACTGAAGAGGGCTTGCAGAGAAGCCATCTTCCTCTAAGACGTGCATGGTGAAGGGGCAAGAGGTAACAGTCACATTCTGCAGCAACAGAAATTTTATTTCAGAAGAAGGGGAAAAAGAATAGTTGAGCACTAAAAAAAAAATTGCCTACTGCAGCTGGGAAAACACCCTCCTTGCAGATACTCAAAACTTCATTGAAGTGCTGGGCAAGCAAAATTAGCCCTGCTTTGAGCAGGTCTAGATGACCTCCAGAACTCCCTTCCAATCTTAAATACTCTATGGTTCTAAGATCATTATACAATGAAGCAGATAATGTTTGCCTGTTATTACACTTTTTTATACAATAGAGCAACCCTGAAAAAAAGCTTTCCAGTAGTTCAACACAAAATCAATACTTTCTGGCAAGGTAGCTACTTGCTGCAAAAGCTTTGTCAAATTAATCTTTCATTCATTTTGATCATCTAGACTGCAAGGTCTACATGACACAGCTGTCAGTATATTGCTAGATTTTTTTCTGTCTAAGCATTATTTCTCAATAATGATTCAGACTTCATGGTATAGAAAGCAAGGCCATTAATTAGAAAACCGCTCTCCTCGCCCTGCCCTCTCCCCCCCGAAAAAAAAAAAAAAACAAAAAACAAAACACCACCCACCCAGAAAGCTACACATACTTTTTCAATTAGTTCATAGCTCTCCTCAAGTTTGAGTGCTCTGTTCTGTATAGCTGTAGAAGCTCGGTGATAGACATCTAACCACTCTTGATAATCACTTTCTGAAATCTCAGCCACAGCAAAACACAAAGTTCTTAAGCCTAAAGAGAAAGCAGATAGTAAGTATGATTCAGTATTTGTTAGTCCCTTCCTTGATATGCCTACAATGAGTAACTGCTAAAAGCTGAATTTACTCTGTATTTTACGTATGCTTATGCCGATTTTCAACTTACTGCTGCACATCTTGAAGAACTTTTTTTAATATGTATAAAGTAAAAATGAGATAAATAGCAACTTATTCAACAGAGTAACTTTTGCAAGGTAACTGAATGTAATACAGGTGATACACTTCAGGGGAAAAATAATGAAATTTTACACAAGATTCAACTTATCTTAAACTGCAAACAAAACATGAAGCAATCCCAAATGACACTTGCTGAACAGGTATATACATTACATTTTTAGGAACATTAAAACTATAAAATTGAATTATATTTCTGAAAAAAAAATTATAAACTTAAATGTTGCTACGCTGAAAAGCAATAAAGTTAAAATATATCAGCATGTTACAACTACCCTCTTCTTCACCCCTCCTCAATATCCTTAGGAAATTCTCAGCTGAAGTTTGAAATTTACCATCTAGAAGCCGACTTTGAATCCACTCAGATTTAATTTTCCCATCTCAAGAGATTCTTTCAGCTTTCCAAATTCTTAAAATAAAATCTTTGTGTACAGGCAACATTTGGAGATTTTACTTAATCTTTGAGCTGTTATACTTAATAGCTTTTCTTCCTTCAGCAGAAACCTGAATTGAGCATTACAGTGAGAATTTGAGACTGCAAGATTACAAGAAACATCTATTTTTTGACAACACACATTTACATTCAATTTAAGTACCCAGGTGTGAATGTCCTAACAGTTCACTTTCATTTATTATGAGATTCTTAGATTTCTAGAGCATGAAATTGGCATAACTCTTCATATAGTGAGAAGAGCATTGCTCTAGCCAAATGATGTCTTATGAAGCCACGATTTGTAGGCAGGTAGACTTAGGAGGGGGACAGGCAGGACCAATGTAGTTAGTGCCTTTGGCCTCTCCTCTAGAAGCACCATAACCAGGGATAGCTAAATGCAACCTTTATTTGTTCACAGGTTCCTGTTGTCTACAGCTCGGCACCAGCAGCAATTTTGAAATGATCAAGAGGCTGGGCATGAAATAATACATATGTGTCTTAGATGTAAGACAGTAATTTCATACCTTCAGGGTGAAAACCATCTGTAATCCTGATATCTCGACAAGTGAACAGCCTTAGGAACACAGCCTTTCACCATCTAGACCTAAAGAATTAACTTAAGGCTGACAAATCAACTGGTTGGGTTTTTTTTTTCCCTGCATGAAATACGGATACGCTAGCAAGGTCCAAAGAAATAAATATGAGGTGAGAGGGGAGAAAGGAATTTATGACTGACTAATAGTAATACTATTTCCACAATTCTTTCAAAGTATTTTACACAGATGATAGAACGAAGAGATCAGGAATATCAGCAAAGAATTTTTTCAAGGCATTTGCTTTCTCTTTTTAAGTCAGAGCCTAATTATTTCTTCTATTTTTAATTAAAAAAAGTATTTGTGGAAAACAAAATATCGTTAAGTCTGCTTCTTAACAGACTGGAACAACAACACAGAAAAATTATACACTTTCTCTATTTATCCAAGCAGATATTAACACTCAAGCTTAATAAATGCTTAAATATAAATGCCAGCCATGCTAACCACTTCATTTTTGAACAACACACCAAGAGCAGGCAGCAAATGCCAAGGACATACTGTACTGCCACATGAAAGGATACACATGAGAAACTTTGCAACGTCATCGGCTGCAATTTAAATCTGATGCAAAAATAAATATAAATTTCTTTAATCGATTCCAGAGAGAGACATACTTAAGTTTTGTGTTTTTTTTTTTTTTTTTTAAAAAAGATTGAATTTTATGCTTTTCAGAAGTTAGCAATTCACTCTTCTGAACAGTAAATCTTTTCATCTGTTGAAAAGAAGGGTACAAAAAGTACTTGAACAAACTTCTTAGCACTAATATGTATGTACAGTGGTTTTAAAGACGGGTGGAATTTTTCACTTTTTATATTGATTCATTTGATCCAATCTAACTGCTAAGGAAAAAATGATACCAGTTGTACCACTCATTTAATGAGAGCATTAATTAAGAATTGGATTGAAATTTTCATATCAGTTCACACAGGATAGCAGATATTAATCTATTTTTACCTTTTCTGTAACCAAATATATAGCCTTATGACCCAAACTAACTTCACATCTGAGTAACTTTTCCTTGACTGATCCTGGTTAGCCCTTTATAAAACCCCAAACTGGCCAATCAGCTCACATGACTAGATTCATGAGCTCAAAGGGTGTAACTGAGGCTTCATGTTGTACCATCAAATTTGTTTGGTTTTAGTTCTGCTTTTAACTATATTGTATAATATAATATAACTTTGATACTCTAAGATTATTTAAGGCTAACCAAATGTTTCCTGCAGAGATCTTGATATAGAAAATTAACAAAGGAGACAGATCTGTGGCTTGCTTCTGCTGTCACTAACAGAATCAGGAGACTGAAGGTGCTGACTATGACACTAATCGAAACGCTAAATTCCATTATAAACCAAAGGAGAAAAATTAGGGAAGTCATACGTATACAGACAGAAAAAGGATCTTTCCTGATACAAGAAGATTTGGCCAGACATCAGTCATCAAAAGGTTGTACTTTAGAAGGAAAATATTTTAATGAAGTTTGCTTTCCAGTGTAAGCTTATTTCTTAAGACACATTAAAGACAATTTTAATGTTCTAGTAACAGTGTACTAAAAAACATGAAGATATAAAAAAATTGCAGTTCAGATTCCCAAAGCTATTATAATTCTGCTTCCAACTACTCTCTCCCAACTCATCAATAAATTAAAACACTATGATATTTCACAGTACGACTCTATAATCCTTTACTAAGATACCAGAAAGAGGGCATGGCATGGAAGATCTAGGAACTGTGCTAGAAGAACTTGCATGAAAGCAGAAACCTTTCTACAGTCTGCTTTCCTGCTCACATCTATACTGTGGAATCCACTGCTTTGTAAGAGTGATTGTTAAAACAGCAGAGATACCAAAACACACCATATGGAAAGCTAGTGCTGACAATTCCCCTTATTGCGACTGGTGACAGAAGTAATATAGCATAAAGCTACGATAGTCACTTCCAAGCATCTTCACTTTGGCTACTTCTTCCTGTGTGTCATCCCCACAGCATTCATTGTGTGTGGGACATGAAAGTGATCATGGGAAACAAGCAACATGCAATGTGTTTGCTCTCTGGAAAAACGTATTTTGTTTGAAAGATTCCACTGTGTACTTGTGGTTTTTTTTCATTAAGCATGAACTTATTACTGAAACTTCTCAGGAAGAGGAAGATCTTTTTTTGGGAGGCATTACTAAAACATAATTTTCAAACTTAACGTGAATTAAACATTACAGCAACATAAAATTGCAAAACTGAAAAGCTGAGCAGTAACTGAATTTCATATTTAGTTTTATATTGAATAACATCACCCACCTTCTGTAGCAAACTGCTCTAGATGTTTTAAGGTGATTTCTTTGTATTTTGAACTTTCAGCAAGACGGTCATAAATTACAGTATCCTACAAAACAAATAAAATGAACTCAGAACAATTTAATAGAAAAATGAGGTTTTTTGTGTAGACAATACAACTCATGTAGGAAAGTGGCAGAAAAATATGCAGCACTGCATTAATTTATTTCAGCATCAAAAATGAATAGAAGTAATTTTATTTCAGAGGAAAGAAAAAAGGACATTCCAAATCCTCAGATTCTCTAAATTTACAAATTCTGCTATGATGCAGTTTTTCTCTCCTACATTTTTTGCTGTTATTTCCCTTCATTTTGAAAAGCACTGCATCTTCCTTTGGCTTGCCACGTGAATTCTTTTGATCTCCTAAAATGCTGTCTTCCTCTTTAATATTAAGCCCACAAGATAAAAATAGTGTTTCATAACTGCCATTCTCAGGTTTTTGTAGCCAGCCTGATATACAGAATATTAACATCAGCTTCTTCTCTCCACTTGAGAAGACACAGAATGGACATTTATATTCAATCAACTTCATTTTTTTTAAACGATTCAGAAACTGGATTTGCATCCCCCTCACCCTCAAACTTGACTTAAGATACAGAACAAGAACTAATGAGCAACTCTGCCATTCCCAGATACATTATGATTAAGGTATCTTCCCATAGATCCTGTTTTCAGGAAAATTTACTTCTGGCATAACATTAATGGTAGGTTAAAATTCCCATCTAGTCACTTATGCTAATTACTATTTCTACCTAATCCTCAGCTACTCCAGCAAGTAACTAATAGATGAATCCATACATTCATCCATTTTCTTGGAGTACAGAAGGAAGCAATTAACAGGAAGCATAAAGGTATTAGTCCAGCACAAAGAATAGAATGAACAGGTCTGTCATACCTTCATAGGCAGTTAGTAAAAGACGACATTAACTAGTTCATCACATTAAACAGCTACATAGTAAAATAATGTAAATTGAAAAAGGCATCAACATTCCTTCCCCCACATTTTCGATGTTTTCTCTGCAGTTACAACAACCTTTTGCTTTCATATTTGTATTGGTAGCGCATGTTCTTTGATACAGTGAAAACAGAATAAAACTCACAGCTCCTTTGCAGTAGAGTCTTAACTTTCCCGATGGTGTGCGAACTATCACTGACATTCTCTTCCTAGTGCTGAAAGAGAAATAAATGACCTATATAAGGTGGTTCGCAAACATAAATATTTACCAACATTTTACCTAAGAATATCAATATATATCTTATATAAGACAAAGGAAAAAAAGCAAGGGCTATCTATTCTGAATTATGTTCTCAGGTGACTGGGATGGAAAAACAGTTTTACTGTCTAATAATTAGAGTGAATGCTGTTTTTCTGTGCATATTTCTGTAGGCCTTTTTTCCATAAACACAAATTTGAAAATCTTCACCTTCATCTGAACACTATCTACTGATCACAAAAAAGCATCTTAAAGCACAAAGCACTTGTGACCAATATCATATAGTGGCAATGCATCACAGATCGTTTCAGCTTTTTCTTCCTTCCCAGCCAAACAGTCTCTCGTACACTGTACTGTGCTGCAATCCTATTACTGTCATCCCAGAGTATCATTCATCACGCAAAGTTTTAAGTATGCTAAGAATTGGAAAGGGGCTCGCCTCATTTTAACTACTCTCTGGTTCTCAGTCATTAATGAGATCTAAGTATTTTTTCTTTTTGTCCTCATGACTGAGGTAGGAATTGGAGGAAAGCATGGAGAAGACTGTCACTCTCTGCTTTCTGTCTTCCCTTTGAGGTCCTCCAACAAGCATACTTTAGATTCAAGATCATGTCCAGTCAAAATGTGTATTTATACCATAATTCTTTCAAACTTCAACTTTTAAAATAATCTACAGAAACTATTCAGGGAACACAACATGTTTCTCATACAACAGTTCACAGTAAAATACATAAAAGAGATGGAAGTAAACGGTCCTTTTACAGTTTCAGTTCCTGTTGGAACTGGATCCCGTTTATAGATCATCAAATAGTATTACTGTATGAATGGTTCATGAAGTTCAGACTGCCATGGAAAACATCCTATAAGTGGAATGCATGGAGACAGGTGGAGGAAAGAATTTCATAATTATTGGAAGTAACTGACTGAATAGTATCTTCAAGAAAATATTTTCCTATTCCACCTGTGTGTGCACTTTGCTTCAAGTACAGACATCTGAACAGCAGTATTAAATTACATTTCCAGTGTGAATATTGCACAAGAGAGCATAAAAAGGCATTAACTGCTGCAACTCTTTCTCCATTTCATTTCTAATCCAAAAAACCTCAGATAAGCAGAACTCCAGAAACCCTTAGACAGTGTCTAGTTGGGGATCTCCTTAGACAACAGTGGAGAAATTCAGATCATCCAAAATGCACTTAAATTGCCTAAAATAAAAGCAAGTCTCAGATCCACTTTGATTCCTGGAAAGATTATCTAGCCTACTGCTACTTAAATTTACTACACTTGTCTGAATGTTCAGTTAAGGAACTGTGGAGGAATTACAGTAATTTAGGGTTTGTATAAACAATAATTTGATATATATGCCCTTGACAGGTAAAAACTCAGCAGTTTTGTACTTGTCTTGCAATTCCAGAAGATTCCAATCCTGAAGTTCTGCATACAGCTGCCTATCAATCTACTGAAGATGTATCAGAGAATAACCAATGTTCTCCTATAGCATTCTGAAACTTTAGCTATGAAGACAGATATTGAATCTTGACTGACATATATTTTCTCAGTAAAACTGCAATAAAGCTAATGAGCAGGACTTACTGTCAAGGCCTTCAACTTTTTATGAGCCTTTTCATTACAGTGACAGTTTTATTTCCTTTTATTGGTGAAATACAGAAAACCACAAAATTGCACTACTACGAATAACTGTCAGTGCGAGACCATTTTTTTATTTTTGTTTTCTTCACCATAGGAGTCATGTGAGCAGCCATAAAGGCGACTTGGTTATAAGGGGAAAAATACTGAACAGAAGATGTCTGCTGAAACACCGACAGAGGAAATGTCTGCCAGCCTGGGAACTGCTAGCCTGGGAACCAGAAACATCCTTGAGAAGTGCAACCGGCATCTATGAAGTACAGCTGGGTACCTAGAAACCATTAATAAGCACAAAACAAGGAACTGTAACTGCAACTTATTGTCTGGAAAGGTGAAAAAGTCTGGAAAAGGGAGAAAACATCCTGAGAAAGTAGGAATTGACAACTGCTATTGGTTGTTCTAACTGAAAGAACAGGAAAAAAGTCTGGAAAAATAAAAATTGGTCTGAGAGAAAAGAAAACACCATCATCTATTGGCTGTCCCAGGTGAAAACTAGAAATCAGCAGCATCTATTGACTGCTCCAGGTGGTGGTGTCCTACATCCTCTTATGCCTCTGCCATATAAAAATGACTCGCTTTTACCCAAAATGGAGTCTCTATCTCCAAGAACTCCCCCTGCATGAATTTTTCTCTGAGATCTCCTAGACAAGTTATTGGACCATCACCAGGAACACCTGGCTGACTCCAGACTCACTCTTCGAAGTGAGACTTTGTCCATCACCCACTTTGAGACCTCACTCCTGGGAGCGGTTTGGTTAGCACTGTACCTGTATTATTTTGAATAATATATACATATGTGTGTGTGTATGCACATATAGGTAACTGATTTTAAGTGTATTTCTTCACTATTGATAATTTAGTAGCAACTTGTAATATATGGATGCTACTGCTGCTACTATCAATTGCTGCTACTATTAAAATATAAATGTACTTTCTTTAATACTCATGAGTATACTTGCTTTACTAATAGTAATTTGTAATAATCTGTAATAAAGGAATTTAGAAAATAAAGCCGTGCCCTTATGTGTTATGGAATCCTGCAAACCGACTGTTGTGATCTCTATACACAGGCTGGGTAACCCTTTGGGTCGTGACAAGGAGGCAGAATAGCTGGTAATTCCTATGTAATTGCCATGGGATTACAGATGGACAGAAGCACCTTAAGGGGACAGAAATACCTCCCTCAGTCACAAGATTTGCCACATCCAGAATCTGGGAATGCAGAAGTAGCTCTTGATGAGCCCACTGTTACTTTAAAATCTGTCTCAGGTTTAAGATGAAAATTTTTTCACAGAGTGTAAGCACACAACGACAGAAAACAAACACTGCTACAGAGGTTTTGGTACCTCCTCTGTCAGCCACTCATTCTTCTTCTACGTTTAGAAGTATGAGTTTTCAGTCACAAAACAGAATCAATACATTTTGGGCCCCTCACTACAAGAAGGACATTGAGGTGCTGGAGTGTGTCCAGAGAAGGGCAACGAAACTGGTGAAGGGTCTGGAGAACAAGTCTTATAAGGAGCGGCTGAGGGAACTGGGGCTGTTTAGCCTGGAGAAGAGGAGGCTGAGGGGAGACCTCATCGCGCTCTACAACTACCTGAAAGGAGGTTGTAGCGAGGTGCGGGTTGGTCTCTTCTCCCAAGTAACTAGAGATAGGACGAGAGGAAATGGCCTCAAGTTGCGCCAAGGGAGGTTTACACTGGACATTAGGAAAAATTTCTTTACTGAAAGAGTGGTCAGGCCTTGGAACAGGCTGCCCAGGGAAGTGGTGGAGTCACCATCCCTGGAAAGATTTAAGAGACGTGTAGATGAGGCGCTTAGGGACATGGTTTAGTGGGCATGGTGGTGTTGGGTTAACGATTGGACTTGATGATCTTAGAGGTCTTTTCCAACCTTAATGATTCTATGATTCTATGATTCTGGACCTGCTGAGATGATGGAGAGGAGGTAAGGTCTCAAACGCTCTAGAAGGAGGCCTTCTGCCTGCCGAGTACAACAGTCAAGGCAATGTGGATTATTTGTAAAACCGATCAGACAGGGGACTAGTCAAGCTATTGCTATTTCAGGTAAATACACTGGCATTCTAAATAAAAAATACTTAGTTTTTAGACAAGAAGCTTTACTATGTAACTATCACAGACTGTTTCTGCTAGACTGTGGGGATATGCCTCAGTGATGCAGATGAAAATCAGTCATTAAATCAATAGATGGTACATACTCCAGATATTGCGATATTATTAGTACAAGACTTGCCCGTGAAATTAATTCTGGTGCTAAAAATTCAATTAATTCCTCTAACAAAACAAGCAGATACAAGTCAAAACCTCATTCAGTAGCTCTGCTAGTAATGACATGTTGATGCAAGGACTGATGTGCAATTTATGCACTGATAGTGGACATCGATTATGCTTACTGAACAAGGCATAACACGCTCAAAATCATGCTCATCTTTGCAACTGGCCCAGGTGAAAAGACAATGCACATACTCGACATAGGGATGACAGTAAGCATAAGACATTCTTTGCTTCTGGATCCTTAACTGACATAGTGCCTTGCTTCCCCCCGTCCCATAGATACATAGCCTAGGAGTTGGTTTTGGCTCCCAAGAGACAGCTGCAGTTTTTCTATTTGTTACAGTTCCAGGTAACAGAATACAAGAACGGGCACAACACTGCACAATTCCTTCCCTGACGTTATGGGGAGCCCTGAACAGCAGAGGGTCTGAACAACTCTTCGCTTCCTTGAGCTTAAGGTACCACATGGCATCTGAGCAGAGTATCTACTGGAGGCAGCTCAACACTAGTTATCAAGACACTATTTGCTCCACAGAGATTAGCACTGCATTTTAGGAATAACTGTCAGCTGTTTAAGGGTTATCAGTAGCTTTCAGCATGCTCACCTGCCAGTTAGACTGAGAGCTACTTCCTTGCTATGAACAAAGTATAATTAGCATATTGTATAAGTATACTACTTCTCTTTTCACGGGCACAGCTATGATCACCGTAAAAAGAGAATACCATAAAAGACAACTCTACCAAGCATTCCTACAAGTTTTACTTCTGTAACATACTTCTCTGAAAGACTATCCTATCAAATGTTGGCACTGTTGCACTCTACTTGCAGAACAGTTATTTGGCTTTTACTGGAAGGTAGCAAGGAACTAGTTTGCATTTTTTCTGGGAAAAACTTAAAACACCTGGAAACTCTTAACTCAACAGTTTAATTGCTACAGATTACTTCTCTGAAGGTACATGCTCCTACCCATACAGATGGTGTTACGTTTTGAAGCCAAAATTTCTCTTGCTGCAGAACAAGGGTGACCTCTAGTGCTTCCAACAAGTCAGTTCCAAGCAAAGCTAAATATTACAGAATAAGAACAAAAACTGCTATAAAAACTGAATGCTTAATAAAGTTGGGTGATTGGTATCCACCAAAAAACTTAATCCTCCAAAGGTTAAGATTTAAAAGCAATTCTCCTTTCTCCATAAAGTATCACTGTTTAAATTACAATTTTAGACTGACACAGAAGTTTAAAAAGATCTATGAAATCAAGACAAAGATCAAAACCAGAAACAAAGTAAGAATCCTTCACTGCTACTCCATGAATGCAGTATAAACTTTCACAGATGTCAAACTAACAACAATGCACTTTGTGCTACATACTAACTTTCCAGAACAGAAAGTGAAAAAAGTGCCTACAGAAAAATGAAACCATGGCATAAATCTGAAAAATTTCAAGTATGTCCTCTACAATATATAAAAACAACATTAATTGCAAGCAGTCATTAAAAGACATTCAAAACTATAAAAATTACTTTCTGTGGCATTATTTTTTTTTCACTGCGGTGATCCTTATGTTTCACATTATTATTGCTATTATTATAACTACAGGCAACAACTACTCTCATTTCATCCAACCTATACATCTTCAGCTCATCTCTCCAGTATTGTTTTTTGGTCTTTTTGCTTCTTTAGCTAAGCTCAAGGGAAACATAATAGGACAGGAAGGAAAACAATGATCACTTTCCGCAAGTAAACAATTACAAGTAATCGTTCTATGAAAAAAAGAATTTCCCCTACATACAAATCTCTTCCCCATCCTGTGCCAAAGTAAGCAATGGGCCTACACAAATACTTAGAACACAGACTGCATACACGGATACAATTTAAACAGATTTACACAGCAAGCAAAATTGCATCCAGATTTCTTATGGGTACCTTTATAATTCCAACAGCTTTGACAGAAAATTTTTACTGAAAGCAAAGTATGTGATAAACTCAGTTTCCAAGAAAACTAACAGGCCAATGCTCTAGTGATGCTGCTCAGAAGGGAACGGGTTTCAGTCTAAAGTATTTAAACAAGTCATAAGCAAGTGTATTTAAGGTCAAATGCAAAATTTCATTCTACCAGTCAAGGCAAATACAAGTTATGTCTAACACTTACTTGAAACTTCCCCCTCTGTCCCCAAATATTTTTTAATAAAGCACATGGTGCTAGGGCTTTCAGAAATACATTTAAAAGTTCAAATACTTTCCTATGCTGTCTTTTCGCATAATTTTTTAAGTTTTGAGATCAGGGTTTTTTTGAATCTTTGCGCAAAAGTGAAAAATATTAGCCAAAAAGGAGACAATGGAAAAAATACATGCCTCTGAAAACGTTTTACAATAAAACCAGGAGTGTGATCTTAATCATGTGCGCTGCTTTGCCTATAGTATGATGACATACTGTAGAGATAAAAGCCACATAACCTGCACACTTTGCCTGTACAAACATAAAAAATGCAAACATTTTTATCCATAAAAGAAATTAATAAAAATATTTTCACAAAAAGACGCTAAGAGCACAATATGCTGTTTACCTTGTAAATTCCAGGACATTTAGCAGTTCATATCTCTCTTCCTGTCCTAGCTGAAGAATAGGGAAAAAAAAAAAAAAAAAGCTGAGAAATAATGCAAAAAACCTCAAGGAAAAGAGCCAAAAAGAAACAAACAACATCTCAATAGGTAAGTACCATGACGCAGTTATTCAGAAATTATTTACTATGACAATAGTAAACACAGCAAACTACAAAGTTACTCCAACAAACTTACAGACTCTATGATTACTGAGTCAGGTGTCCTTCCAGTGAATACAAAACGAAGATGCCTGGCTGCTCTGACCAATGCTCCTTCATCTGCAACAAGTCAATTAGTTATTTTACAGATGTACCAGAAAACTGTTAGTATACCCCATGATTTACTGGACACAGTCCAAGCTTTTCTACTTTTGACTTCCTTTTTCCTTTATAGATTTTTAAGATTAGGTGTGGTGTTGTAAAGAACTCTCTGTTTCTCCTGTTAAAACTGTGATGAAATGAGTTTACAATTCAGTGAAAATAAGCCCCCAAAGAAACACACCTCTCAGCTCAGTAGCAAGGGCATCCTCTTCAAAGTTTTAAGCTGTAAACTAATGAATTATACATTCCAGTAGAGACAATGACACTGCTTCATCATGAGACAAGAGTTCCTGCCTTCCTTCTCCCCATAAGCCTACTTTCAGAAGTTTGGATGTTGACTAAACGTGGCTTAGAGAACAAACCTCCTAATTGCTAGGCAAGTGCCTTACTCAGTAGGGCACTGGACAAGGTACTTTCCTTTTTGTGTGAGTTCTGTTTTAGAAGAAAAGAGTGATAAGTCATTCCTGTAAATAATAGATAATTTCAATGCCTACATTCAGGAAACATTTCAGACAGCGACCCAGACTCCCATATGCATCAGTTCCCTCCAAATGGCTCAAGATGTCAGAACTGAATTTGCTCACTATGCTCAATAAAACACTGCCATGGCCCAGTTAGCTTTATTTATGGCCCTACCTCTGCCCTTGTTTTCCAGTTGTTGAAGAACAGAATTTCCAGGGAGATGGCCACCTAGGAGCTGGGGCAGACAGGGAAGAGGTAGACTGGAGACTCTCTGCGCTTCATGTAATTTCTCCCATCGTAGCTTGTCATAATAAATTAGCTCAGCAGAGCTGAGTATATTTTAATCATTTTTGCCTTGCTTCATCATTTTGCACTATATTCTTTTATCACTCTATAGTAGAACTTACCACAACACTTATCCTGGTAAAAACATTTCTTGTTCATTTTTGATTACAAACACAGTCTTTCTTCTAAATCTATACCATAGTTACCAAGTACAGAATAGGTTCACAAACAAGGACATCAATTTGTCTCCTGGTGTGATTTCTATTTGCATTTGAGCAGTTCCTTCAGACTTCCACAGCCATCTGACACCACCTTAGGAATGTATGGTTAATCACCCTTTGCCCTTACATAATCCACAGGACATCTATATGTATTTTCTAAAGCAAATTAGAAAAGTCTAAATCCTTTTTTTGACATGACTGATTTTAGCTGACACCGATTCTTTTTTGAGGGATATGTTTTCTTTTTTAATTTCAGAAGATATCTCAAAAAACCCAATAAACTTTGAATAAAATCTGCTTATTGAGTTGATAGAATACTTTACCATATGTTCACTCAATTATTTGATTCTCACCTGGAGATGCTGCTTGATATATAATTTTATCACCTTCTCTTTCTGGAACTGCTGTATGACACACTGCCATCATTGTCAAAAACTCACATATTATAGGTGCAGTTGGCTAAAAAAAAAAAAACAACCTGATGTCAGAAAGTGATTAATCATTTAGGCAATAACTAACAAATATAATAATAGATATGGACAAATAATAGTCAAGAAAAAGTTAATGAAAGATTTTTCCTCTCTTCTTTAAACTACCAATAACTAAACAAAACAGATGTTATCTGTACACTAATTTCAGCATACAGAATAACTTCTTGCTGCTGTACTTAAATATACAGGCTATATAGATAGAATTTAGCGGTATTTGCTTTCATAACAATCAAAAGCAGATAACCAGAAACAGAGTAATTCAAATTGGCATTTTATAGGGAAGGTAAGTCTGAATACGACGAGAGGAAATGGCCTCAAGTTGTGCCAGGGGAGGTTTAGACTGGATATTAGGAAAAATTTCTTCATTGAAAGGGTTGTCAAGCATTGAAACAGGCTGCCCGGGGAAGTGGTTGAGTCACCATCCCTGGAGGTATTTAAAAGACATGTAGATGCGGCGCTTAGGGACATGGTTTAGTGGTGGACTTGGCAGTGCTACGTTAACAGGTCTTTTCCAACCTAAATGATTCTATGATTCTATGAATGCTGTATTGAAAGAATTTTAATTTAAAATGATTTTATTTTCATTATTCACTAAAAAGTCTCTTTGGATGTTGCCTTTTTTACTAAAAAGATTCCTTTTTACATTACTTTTGTCTAATACTGTATTTGACAACACTTTTTAAGAACCTTTAGAAAGATGTATCAACCCAACCCAAAAATCATGTGAAAAATGCTGCAAGGTCAGGCAGACAGCTTTTAAAGGAAGGCATTTAGATGAATGTCTCGGGCACTTCAGAGTCTAACAAAGCTGAAAGAATTTAAAATGATTTAGCCAAGAGAGGGGAAAAGAGTGCACATAAGCAAAATAGTTGATTGTTTTTAACTAATACAGCTAAAATTTGCAAAATGAATGAACTGACTCCTGAATGGTTGGTCAAAAGAAACCCCAGCATTCTCCTTAAATAAGCTCAAAGCAGCTGCCACCTCAACTGAGTTTTTTCGTAGCATATTTATAGTATTTCAGACTAAGGATGTCAACATCAAGATAACATTACAATTATTCTATAAAATATAATAATCTCTGAAAACCTAACTTAATTCCACAGTGCAGAAACACTAACGGGAGCAGGTTCCTGTCCTCTTCCACTGAGGGCCCTCAGGTCCTCTAAGATGTATTCAAAAGGCTGAATGACAGATTCTTTTCCAAAGCACTTCAGAACACATTTAACATACAGTGATGAAACCTCTCTTTGAATTTGTGCCTGAATTTTTACTTTAAGATGTATACAAGTATATTTTTATAACTTTTATATATATACACATACATATATATACACACATATACACACAAACACTTAATACTATAGATCTACCAGAAAACTTCCAAGATTCAAATCAGCTGCGCACCAAGGATTCTCTAGACAACAGCAGAAACAGGATGATGTCTCTTCCAAGTCTACATTACTAGCACTGAAACTGGCCTGTACGGCTAAGTACAGGAGCACCCTCTGCTTTAAATACGCTTGAGAGCTGTACTCTGGTGTCTAGCATTTAAGACTGCTCCATTTGTAGGGACAAAATGCTTCACTGTCTGCCAGTTATCCTGAAATTACCCTCCCAGGAAGACAAAATTTAAGGAAATAAAAAGAGTAATTTATTTACACTCTTCAAATACATAAAAAATGGTTACACTATGTAAGGTAGGTGTTCTTGGTTATGACTAGGCAAAAACATCTCTTGTCCAAACAGAAAATGGTAATGATGGTACTGTTTCTTAGTCATATAATGAACTAAGCTATTAACTTTCTGTGAAATGTATTTTCTCTTTGGGGCAAATATCAGCCTCTAGAATGCCTGTTTCATTTCATCATCTGAACTGATCATCTAACCTCATGGAAGCATGTACACAAAACCAATATATGTGGTTAATTTCTGACTCTTGTCTAAGCCTGGGCACAGAAATACTAAGTCATGTCAGGATAGTAAGTTAACTTGAGCTTTGATGGATGTCATGACTTCATATGGACAGCATGACTAACGTTGAAACACCCATAGAATGAAGAACGTAAGATTTCAGGCTCAGAACATTTGAATCACACCATCAAAAAAAAAAAAAAAAAAGGCTCAAAAGGCTCTCCAGAAGTTAACACTAGACGTTATTTCCAGGTGGATCTAATTAACAGGTATCAACAACAAACAATTATAAAAGTATTCAAGAGGACATGCTGATTTTTTGTAAATACACAATTTATTTTCCTTCAAAGGATATCATCTTTTGACTTACTGAAAGCAATGGTTTGATTTCACAAAACAATGGTAACAGGTTCTATATAACTTACATGATTGCTTTGAAGATTCTCCAGTAATGATGAGTCACTAAATGTTTTTTCTTCTCCATTTTGTGAGCCCTGCCTAGAAATAATTAAGTACAAAAAAAGATCATCGTTAGCATATTCTTAACAATTCATATACAAATCATCCACACTACTGTGCTAAGGTCAAACAGAAATTTTGTAGCTGTTACAATAAAGGCTGCAATCGCATATTATGAGAAAATGAAGTGAAGAGGTACTTGTTTCGCATCTCCAAAGTTAACCTAACTTTAATTAACCTTGATTCATATAAACACACTCAAATCCAGGGAAGTTTTTAGGCTGACTTCAGGTAACACAGGATGAAATAAAAATAAATCTACAATGTAAGACTGTGGCTTCTTGTCTTCTGATCTCCATAGAACAAGATTATTGGAGGGATTCAGAACAAGATGTGCCTGAAGAGATCATACTTCTTTGAGAAATCAGCAGCTTTGCAATAGGTTTGCAAATGTTTGCAGAAAAGAAAGTCCAGTATCTGAAAGCAGTAGGCAAACTGAGTTCAGACGTCAGGGAAGTCTGCAATGGAGAGGGTTTGTTTTCTATTACTCATGACCAAAAAGGAACCTAGTAAACTGATGTATGAAGACAACACAGTAACAATGGTGAAGTAGGAAGGGACTGAAGAGATGCAAGGTGGAGATAGTTCTGGTGAAATAAAGTCATACACTAACATCTCTCAAGTTGCACAAGTCTTCTGGCTGAAGCTGAGAGTTCAAAAAAAGTAGATACTTCTAGGAAGACTTGTTACTGCAGCTGACTTGAATATTAAGACAATGTAGTTGAGTTTGACTCTCTGTAAAACAAAACAGTGCTGAAAAGCGAACCCAGATGGAGGAAAGTATTTTTTCATTTACTTTGGATTTTGCCTTGGATCACATAATCTTAGAAGAGAGTGAACACATTTGGTGATTTAAGTTGAAGGATAAGCCACATACATCAACGGCAGTATGAAGATTCTTTATGAAAACCAAAAGTGAGCTGTTCTAGTCCTGCGCTATCATGAAGGAATATAAAATGGCAGTACCTGCTCTATATAACCACTCAAGGACTACTTTTTCTAAAACCCTATTATGAAAGTGAGAAATTCGAAGCATCCTCATTAACCAAGACTTTTCTTTTTTTAAAATGCAAAGCAGATGGATCTTGAAGTGCCAAATGTTAACAACTTCAGACACATTAAATTTGTTTAGAGTCTAAGGTTTAAGCCTTGTTTGCTTAAAGCTTCTTGACAGAAAGACTTCAAGATATTTTCCAGATTCTCAATTCTACAAAAAAGGGAAAATATTTGCAGGTATATGTTGTGTCAAATTGGAAAACAATTATTTCTAATACAAAAAATACAGATTTAAAAGATTTGGAATTCAGTACATTAGTCATTTTAGGACTAGAAATGTTACTGTCATAAACAGATTCTATTAATTACAATAGAATTACAAACAAAACAAAATTTTCTTAAATATCTTATTTCATAAGATTTACAAGATGTTCATCACTTATAAAAGGGAAGTACTGTTTTTTTTTCTTTTTGAACTACTGTTCAGGCATCAGTTTATCCATTTCAGATGGGCTTATAAAGATTTTGATGTGTATTAATCAAACCCAGTCTTATTTCATAAATAGCTTATAAGGAAGCATGCTTAATTTCATGTAAGCATTGCATTATTTTAATCAAACCACTCACTTGTGCACAGTTAAGCACACTTGCACATCTTTGTAAGAAACATCTTGCTGCTACATCAAATGAGGATATTCAGGTCAGGTAAGATTTTGGGGTGTGCAAGTGTGCCACTTTTTATGTGTATGTGGGGAGAATTTTTCTTTTTTAATCTAAATAAAGAATTATTAATTCTAATCTAGCAAAGCAAGTTTTTTTCCTTCAAACTTTTTAAACGTAAGGAGACAACATATTACAGTTTTGTGTGACATGTCTTGCTGTGATTTTCAACAAATACAACAGCAATAACTTAGACTGTAAATGATATTTTTCCCTGATCTATCTGAGCTTATTTTGAACCCTATTGCAAATATTTAGTTTAAGAAAGAATGATGAAGAAGTACAAGGCATCATGCAAATGGCAGCAGAAAGGAAGCCAGGACTTAGTCTGTCCTGAGGTCCTCATTAAGAGATTAATGTTGGCCCCAAGTGTATTTGGGTGCTTTAATTTCAGTTTCAGTTAAGAATTAGGTAGTACTAATATTCTAAAACTATCTGTAGGAAGTAAAACATTAATAATAACGTATTACATATTTTTCACTCTCAAATATGGACTTTTTTCAAACGTATTAGAGATTATTACTAACCTATTACTGAGTAACAGTAGAGAAGTGCAAGCAAAGTTACCATAATACCAACTACCTTAATAAATTACAAAACTTTCTTCTAATAAGCAATTCTGAATTGTACAAGATTGTCAGTAGAATAACTGTACTATGCCTCAGTGACACTACTAGCAATTCTATTCCAGAGTACACAACCTAATACCGTAGAATTCTGATCGCATAAATTTGTGAAAGGCTGTCGGTCTGCATCAATTTGAAACTAAAATAACTTTTGAATAAAATACCTCACATTTAGCTCTCTTTCTAAAAATCTCACTCACTGGTTTTAAGCTCCAATCTTCAACAAACACCACATGCTGAATGATTTTTAAAGCTTACCAATCATCTGAAGGAACACTATAATCCTCAGGCTCAGGGCAATGGCTGCACAAGAAGTAAGGGAAGAACAGAAACAGGGAAAGGAAAAAGAATCACAAAGGCTAAAAAATTTGATCATGTTTAAAAAAAGAAGTTAGTTAATGAAATTGAATTACTAAAAAAAGTTTTAAAGGTATTTCAACCAAGTATTTTGCTGGTGCCTAGATTACAATAAAATATTGCAAAAGTATGATGTTTCTCTTGAGGCTTCATAAACTATAAATGATCATTTTTTTTTCAATTGAAAGCTTGTCTACTTACTAACTTATACTAGCAGATATAAAGGCATTTGCCCTCTTTACAAATCTTGCTTTATATTTCAGTGTATATACATTGCTACAGTTTCTCATTAAACAAAAGGTAGTTTTTAAGTTATCTGAAGCCATGCTAATGCACCTTGTCTGGCTGAGTTCACAAAATGCTCATGAACAAAGCTAGCCATGGCACACGAAGGAATCTGCCCTGTGATGACACAGGTTTAAATATATCACAATTTATAACACACTTAGAAAGAACAGGCATGGGAGATGGAACAGTCACTTTTATCCTTTTCTGTGTTCCCAACTTCTTATTTGCATCAATACTGAAAGACAGAGTGACTCTGTTCTCCGAGTAGCTATGAGAGATGCTGTAATGGCTATTCACTGTAAAGAGAAACTTTGCTTTCTAAACAGTGATGCTAATCAGAAAACCAGTCTGTATCTTTTAAAATGGGGTAAATGGGAGCTGTAAAGTATAGCAAGAAAAATCAGGTAATTTTTTTCTAAAAAAATACATTCACACCTAGGTTTCATAAAGGAGAAATTTTAGAAGTTGTGCTATACCAACTTCAGATGAAGATATATAATGAACTGAACATCAAATACTGATTTTAAGTGTCATTACCATTAATGTATTTTTTTATCTTAAAAAACTGCTATACAAAGAATTTGAAAATAGTTAGCTCAGAGCAGTTTCTCTGAAGTCATAAAATTAGCTCATGTGGTTGAAATTGAGCCCTATATATACACACACAAATTTATATACATATTTGAAATAGCAGGGTTAGAACTGTATTTTATTACAATTATTAAAAAAAACATCAGTATGGTTAACGCATTAAGGATCTGAGTTTTTTCAAAACAGAATGCCTAGATTAGACTCCCGAAAATTAGGATTTTCAAAGGCATCCAAATGATAAAGCCACAAAAGCCAAACCACCACCTTTACCACAAGCCCAACACTTAATTCCATAACCTCTTCCTGGTCTCTGCCCCGTTCTAGAGGTGTCTAACTATCTGCTACTGAATGCTCCGAGATCGGCCCAGGTCCAGCATCTCACATACTGGTAAGGCACACTGGCATTTACAATGTGGGTGTTTCTGCTCTATTTATTGCTCTAATTTTTTTTTTTTCCAAGTAAACAGTCTTAGAAGTTTGAGGCTTTTACAAACTCTGTTGAGGGAGTTGGCTGCAACTGCTGACAAATAGTAAAATGCTTTGTTTGCATTTATTTGGAGAGATTTCTTAATAGCAATATTGACATTTGGAGTTATGCCACTATAACAGTATTCATAAAAGCCACTTGGATGGTGGCTACAGTACTGTAGTTCATGCTACAGTACCGTAATTTAAATTCTTGTTCATCCTGCATATTATTTAGTGCAAGAGCATGTGCCTACATAAAATATGAAGCATGGACAATGATACAAGGTTTTGCAAGTATGAGGGAAGACTTTTTTTTAGTAAAAACATTAAACAGACTGAGCGATAGAAAAAACATGCATACTGAAGTTGCATTACAGCAATAAGCCTTTGATATAGAAACTTTATTTTTGTTCCTCTTTGCAAAAAGAGATGTCATGACTGAAGTGCTGATACCTCTTATAAGTAACATTTCATAGTCACAAACAAACTGACTCCTAGTTGTATATATTGTCAGGCGTAAGTTTATTTTAACTGTAGTATTAATGCATGGATACATATGCACAGGCAGAGGAAAAGAAAGGCACACAGATAAAGAAAAATATATAAAAATGCCTACCCATAAGCAACTCCTGCTACAGTACACTTCTTAAATTGCATGACATTGCATGTCAGGGTACCCGTTTTGTCAGAAAATATGTATTTGACCTAAATGAATGATAAAATTCATTATACATTAACATTCAGCAGTTATTTACATATCTAGTACAATTCATGACTATCAACACACTAAATATTTTTACCAGTTCTGCAATCCTCATAGTTTATAGGGAAAAAAAAAATACAGTACATAAATGTGGCAGATGCACAGTCTTGATACCCATTTCCAAACATGGCAATCAACTGAGATGTCAGGAAGCTTAAGCTTGCTTCAGTGCATAGTGATATATTTAACTATTCCTCACGCTACATATTGCTGAAATGCAAGAAACTAGTGAAGACCAATAGCTTTGCTAGTAAAATATTCCATTTCTGACAGAAAGCAATACAGTAAAATAAAAGTATCTATATGCATTTCTAAACTCCTCTTTTTGACATAGAAATATCTTCTTAAAGCCAAAACATTAGTAAAAAACCAACAGTTCAGAAATGCCAAGTTGCAGGAATAGAAGAAATACGTTCCTTTCTGCCTACTCCAGGTCTCCTATTTCCCTAACATCATAAACCCTTCCTCTCCGGAAATTACTAGTTAAAGTATTTTAAAAATTGAAGCTGAAATACGTGTATCTGTGATATATTTAAATTTAGTTCAAACCTAATCTTAAGAAAGAAGTTAATATATGAAGCAATGAAGTGATCCGTGATGAAACAAAGGCTCTATCAGTCAAAGGTAAACTTCAATTTTAATTCATTAAAATTTATTTCTCATTAAAAAAAAAAAAAAATCACAGTATTCTTAATTAGGAATTAACTGCATTATCAATGGAGCTAATAAGGCTATCTATTATAAAATTTACTCAGCATCTCCTATTTAAAGATTCTGTTTCTGAGGGATTATGACTTAGCCAAATTATCAGTTAGAAGAAATTTTCCATGCCAGGTTTATGCCTCAACTGTATTTTTTTGTGTGGGCAGAATGGGAAAGCAGGAATTGCAGCTAAGAAAACTCAACCTTTTTTCCAACACCAAAGTTTTGCCTTTCTTAAAACCTGAAGATCTCTTGGCGGAAATCTCCTCATTATGTGCAGCCCTTGTACTTCAGAGAAGACACTTGCTCTCTTTGTCAGCAGTCTCCTTTGGTCTCTCTACAAAAAACTACTCAAATTAAGAATCTGTCAAAAAAGCAAAAGTGGAGATCCCAAGAACTCTGACTAGATCTTGGTGGTGAAGGAGACTTTGATGAGAAACATAAGAAATGAAGACAAGAACTGTCAAAGTCAAAAAGAGGGAATGTGTCTGGGAATGTGAATAGCAAGCTAACTGCAGAGAAAGAAAAAACAGATAGATTGTGTAAAATGAGACAGAAATAAAGCTAAGATTCAACAGTCTCTTCCCCACTAGAGGAGACTGGTCTCCCCTTTAAGGCCAGGAAAAGAATAAAATTTTCTGCTATCTGCACGTACTTCTTAAACCCAGTAGGCAAAGGCCTGTTCTCCTCTATGTAGACCAATGTTAGAACACGTTAACCTGCAACTCCTATTTTCCCAAAAGGCAGATCTCTCAAGTATTAGTCCCCAAGACTTGTTTGCTACATGGCTAAAATTATGTTATTATTTATTGTTCTTGGAAAGCTAAAAACAACTTTTACATTCCCATACAATAAACTGAAGAATTAGTTATGAAAAATTCTAAGTTAGGAAATGCAAGAATATGTATACTTGTACATATAATACGGTTCAATTAAATGAGAACATAGTATTTTTTCCACAGAATCAGTTTACCATCACCAGTCAGCATAACAGAAAGCATATTGTTCAGCATATTTTTAATGCAAGACCGCAAATACAACTGGCTGAGACAGCAAATATAGTATAGTGCTTCTGGAAGCATGCCCTGTGCCCCAGACACATCTTCTACAAAGTCATACTTCCATAAAGTCAAGAACATACAAGAAGTGATCTCTTGTGAAAAGCCTAACCGATTTTATAGTATTAAAAGAGAACTCTAAAGCAAAATGAAGAATTAAGTCCAAATTTTCAGGGCTTAATTCAGCCATGAACCCCTGTTCCATTCACCATTTCTAATCTTCAGTGGCAAAAAAAGAGGGAATATATACGACCACGATTCAGTCCTAGAGCATACCCACTGTCTTTTCTGAGCAAGGCAGAGCATGTGAAAAAAATGACATATTAAAGATGTACACTATCAGTGTATATAGAGACTAAATTTCTGTGCCACAGCCAGGCTTAATGCTCAGAATTCCTCTGATTTTGTAACTTTAATGATACACTTCAAACCTTCTGTGATTACCTCATACACATTCACACACAAAGCAGTGTTTGTTCATTTAATACTGGTTTCAAAAATTTAACTCCCACATATTGCGAAGTGTTTTTAAAAATATCTGACAAAATTAAGAAAATGGAAATAGGCAAAAAAAGACTAAGACAAGAATATAAGTTTTTTTGAAATAAATCCTCACATTGTTTTAATAATTTGGATTGTAAAACCACAGGAATAATTTCACACAGAGTTAGAACCAGTAATATTTTTTTACCTGTCCAAGTTCTTCATTGAGATTGGAAGTACGAGCCATCGCAGCAGTGTCTGTAGGTTCATAGTGCATGTCTATGTCCTACAGGTAAAAAAAAAAGTATATATATCTAAAAATTTGTCTTCCACAACTTATTACAAAAAATCCAGTACGTAAATAGAAAAGGTAAGTGTAGAAGAGCAGACCGAACATGAATACAAGTTATCTAATTATGATTATTTCAACATGGGAAGCCACAGACACAATCAGATCACTTCCAAGAGTCCCCAGAAGAAGTTGCATTTCCTCCTTAAAACAAAAATCTGTATGATTCTTTGAGATTTTACTCTGATTATTTCCAGTGATTATATTATTGAAAAACTGTTGTGCCCATGCATCTAAAATAGATTTAGCAACAAGCAGAAATACTACACTGTAACACTTAGAGAGAAGTCAGGCTTAGCAATTTGTATTGTATACATAACCAGTCATTTTTAAATAGCAAGATAAACATATATTGAGATAAAAACATAAAAATAAATTTAAGAGTACACAATAAATGTAGGATACATTATAAGTGGTGGGTTTTTTTGTTGTGTTTGTTTTTTGGGGGGATGTTTTTTGTTTGTTTTTTTTTTTTTTAACTTGTTAAAAAAAAAATCAGAATTTATTTTTAAATACAGTAAAAGATTAAAACATTGTGAAATATGGCAATGTAGTAAAACAGATTGCAGATGACCAACTTCTCTATACCAATATCATACGCACACACACAGAGATAATGTTTAAGATAATAAATGTCCAGAGTCCCAGATTAAGATAAATTAAAGACGACCAATCCCTTATGACAAGAAATAGGGCGGAAACAGAAGTTAAAACAGTCTTTTGCATTTGTTGTATAAACAGTTGCCAACCTACACATTCAAAATGGGTGAGCCTTTGTTGAATATTTATTTAGAATATTTTAGAATATTTGTTGAGTATTTATTTATTTAAAGGAAGAATTTCATTGCATTCTCTTATTTGTCAACAATTTGTTCCATAGCACAAAAGAAACGAAGAAATCAAAACCAGCTGACTGCTCACAAAAAGATTTAACTTTTAAAATAAAGGATACACTTTACCTGCAACTCCACATACACTTCTATCTATATCTGCATGACATCATATCTCACACACACAAACCTATTTCTGACATTTGTTCAAAGAATCAGATTAAAGAGTTCAGAATGGTATGATTAATTCACATTTGGAAAAAATGGAAAAATTGAAGGCATGCTATTAAAAGCACTTATATGGCTTTAAGGAGAATACCTCAAATAGAGTAAAACCTTCTTTTCCCCCATTAATTCATTAAGAAAAAAAATTAAAAGATGCCAAGATGATCTTCATATATTTTGTAAGAGATAATACTAACAGACACTGGCTTTGTACCAAAAAACCCATTAAACTATGGTGGTGGTGGGAAAATCAACAAAATACAAAAAAAAAAACCCAAAACACGGGCTACGCTTAGAAAGAAGAAAAGAAACCGGACAAAACTCCACTGGACTGCAAAACACTTTCTTCTCATCATTCTGGATGAAACTGATACCTGAATATTAATAATGAGAAAGTACAAAGCACATAAAAACATGTTCCAAAAAGCAATTTAGTGCAGGTATAAAAGCACTAAATAAAACCATTTATTATTACCTTCTCAGATTCTAGTAATAACAAATAAACAGCATACTTAAATATTTACATTAAGAAAAATTCTGAAAAAAGTATACATAGACAAGCAATCAATCATTTCACCTACTTGTAAACCACTTGATTTTAGAAGTCAATGCATATTATAAAAATAATATTTACCCAATTTATGAAATATGCCTGGATAAATTTAACAACTTCAAGCGTAACCAACAAACTGATTGGAATAAGATTATTGAAGAGAATGATAAAAGTCAAGAAATTCAATCCAAAGTTGCTTGCTCCCCCATCTGCCAAAAAACGAAGCAAAAAAAAAAAAACAACACATTTAAGACCATACTTAAAAGTATATATATACAGTGTATTCAGAGTATTGCATTAACTGCTGATGTTTAAAATGTTCTGTGTCTAAGAAGAAACTTGAGAATTAATTACAATATCACTTGCCTATACATATGACCTTCATAAGAGTTAAGGATCTCTATTATAAAGTGTAGTTCAAATTTAGAGATCTTTGCCATCTTCTCCAATTTCTGAAAAGCAAACTTACCAGCCATTCCCTCTTTTGCTACATTTTAAGATCACAATCTGGGAATATCTATATATAGCAACTAAATTCTAAACTCTAAATTTTAGAGTTTTATATTTTTAAAGGGGGGAATGTGTAGTGGAATGAATTTTTTTTCTCTATCCACCCTCACAGCTTCCTATTCCACCCCCCAACCCAGCAAAATACTATGAAGAAGGTAAATTCACACCACATGAAAAGAAGAGATGAAATTAGAGAGTTTAATGAAAGTTCTAAAAGAACTGGAAATGTGAATATTAACATATATAACAAGTAGTTTTATACCACTTTTTCTTTTTAAAGTTTTAGATAACTCTAGTAGTAGCACCTCAGAGAGGATGCGAATGGGAAATAGCAGTCTGCTCTCCAGTACAGCAAAAGGGTAAAAGACATAGCCTGCCCGTCTGTATTCAAAGATCTCTCAAATCAAAACAGCCTCAGACAGGTTTCCACTGCCTATGGAATGTCGATCTGGTTGTTACTCCAAGATCCAAGACAGCAGGTTTTGGATACTTTCATTAATACCAATTCCAGCATCAAATGAAGTACAAGTCTAGAAGACTAGAGAGCTACATTCACCATGACATTGATATTCTCAATAATGACTACCGAGATTAAATGAAGTTTGATACATATTGCTACCTGTAAACAAAATAATATTCAGATATTTATTGTTAACATTACCACTTTTTTTATCATCCACAGGCAACAGATTGTTCTAACCAAATACTAACAGCATTCAGAAAGATGGGGCACTGCTGGGAACCTGTTTCACTACCACATAAAAATTAAATAACTAAAGGGAAAGGGAAATAAATTGCTTCTTACATATTGAAAGTACCTGGTACATGAACAACTATGAGCTGAATGCAGCCTTAAAGGGCATACTGTACAACACAATTTCATTTAATCATGGGGCATATATCAGAAAATAAACTGACAAGGATAATCACTTGAAAAACACACAAAATATCAACGGCCACTATTTCATGTTTCTTTTTTCAGGAATAAAAACAAAAGCTTCTGAACTGCTTCATTACTGTGCTAACCACCATATTCTGAAATTTTTACATTTCCCAGAAAAGAAAAAAAAAAAACCTGAGAAGAATCAGATGAAAAATAACAAATGAGGAAGCACATCCAATGCCATCTGTTCATATTACTGGAAATTGTCAATTTTCCATTAACTATTTCACTTTTTTCCACTTCATGATGGAAATATGAAAGTTAAGTTTCTTCCTTTTTTAAAAAAAAAAAAAAAAGAGGTTCTTCCTCACCATCAAAAAGAAGAGAAGCAAGGTTCTCAATAAACAAAAGTTCATCATAAATCAGACAACTGTTTTGTTCAACAGAAACTTTAGGAGAGTGCCTTCAAATCAGAATCCTAAGATTTTTCTTTTAAAACTGACCAACCCACCCCATAATGCCTACTTTGATGACTACATTCAGCAGCTTTGTATTCAAGACTCTGTTGTTTCAGGAGCAGAAAGCCTAGTTCTGGTTCTACTGCTTAAGTAAAGAAGGCTCTAGGCCCACCATAAGAAATTCTGAAAACATGAGTAATTGACCACAAAGTATATTTATGAAAACTTCCTTTAAATCTAGTTCCCTCACTGGGGGTCAAATTATGTCAGTATGTTGCAAGCTGCCATGAAGGCCCACATAACATCACATTGCCTTGCATCCACCATGAGTACAGCTGCCCAGTATAAT
The DNA here is from genome assembly GCF_000690835.1 of Fulmarus glacialis. Classification (NCBI taxonomy): domain Eukaryota; kingdom Metazoa; phylum Chordata; class Aves; order Procellariiformes; family Procellariidae; genus Fulmarus; species Fulmarus glacialis. Next base: position 73,149 of record NW_009231405.1, read on the forward strand.
GTGTTAGATAAGATCTTTTATGCCTCTTTTATCTTCTTTAGGAGCAGTCTGCTGAGACCTGATGTTGGCAGGCAATAATTAGTTAGATCCCTGTATAGTAAAAGTTATAAAGCCACAGCACCATTTCCTGGGATGAGGGAGTTCAAAAATTCAGAAAAGTTACCGCAGCTTTAAATGTAATAGCTGAATGTAATAGCTGTAATAGCTGAAAATGGCTTTAGTCTGATTTCTAGGAAGCTGACTGTTTATGCCAGTGGAATACTGACACAGACCTCGCTGAGCTGCAGAGATGTAGAGTCTGAAAGATGTAGAGGCAAACAACAAAGCTCCCCTTCCTGAATTTAGCAAGAGCTCAGATGGCACAGTAAGATAAATTTTATACTTGCTGTGATAAACTTAGCCTAATGACTTTAGTCAACAACCAATAAAGAAAGACTGATAAAAACCATACTGTGTAAAGGATGGTAATCATCCTTCTTTTTCAAATATGAAAGACAACTGAACACTAAAATATTAATATATTATTTTACATCTTACAATTTAGATCAAGATACCAGTCTCTTCCAGTATGCCTTCGATTCCATATAGCTGAACCAATAGAGCAGATCAAAGACATGGCAATAAGGATGCAGAACAGAATCAAAATCTGAATATTCGTAATTCGTTCCACATTAGACATTTTAAGAGGTGGACTTGTTGAATTCTGCAAAAGACAAAAACCAACAGTGGCTATTAAATATTAGAAGAGGTACACACAATTCCCACTTTTCAAATTACGTGTTACTGCATCCTTTCCCAAATATTCTCCCAAACACATCATCATCATAAATGGCATAACTGTTTCACTCAAAAGAAAAAAAAAAAAGGCAGCTTATAAATCCAGGAATTAGAGCTTTAGATTTGTGTCACAAGCAGTTTAAATAATCACACAGAACACTCGTAACAGCAACAGCTAACAGTAAACATTAAAAATGAATGTGCATACACCTTAAGTGCTATAGAAGACAGCTGCTAATATAAACAACCAAACTTTCAAATAACTGTTTTACAAATCAGAAAAGCAATAAATAAGAGACACGCATGACCAATCTGAAAGCATTCTTTTTTCTCAACAAATGCATCTCAATTTTGATATTTCAAACAGCACCTGGAAAAGTAATTTCATAGTCTGAGAATGGTTCTCTTCCCTCCTCATTTTGCGAAGAAAGTTTCACTTTGTTTTCTGACAAGAATGCTTACCTTTGTACTTGGAAAGAAAGCTCCACAAGAGGACAAGAATTTTAGGAGCAGTCAAAACCAAAAAAAGATGAACAGGCAAACTATAATGATTCAACTTGCTAATAAAATAGTTTTCAAAACACAAGTTACAAAACAGAATCAACAAATATGCTTACTAGTGGAAAAACTACTCTGTGGCTAAGCGACTAATAATAACAAGAAATTGCTTTATTTTTATTGCTTTTACTTCATAAGAAAGATGCTCTATTACTGACATTTTAACTACTATATTGAATCTAGCCATGTTTTCTGAAAGGATTTTCTGTGCTGTGCAATGGTATAATAAGGTAATGAAACAGATAATTTAGAGAAAATCCAAATGACAAACCTGCATAAGTTTTGTGTCATGTCCCGTGTAGACAACTATCCCATGAACCCACTGAGTATTTCTCAACTGAGCTCCTCGTAGAAGAATCTGATCAGATCCCAATGGAACAGTACTAGAAGGAAGGAGTTTTATGTTTTAGCATTAAAGCAATCAATGTCAATGAATAAACATAACCAGCAGTTGTTAAAACTAATTTCTCAAAATTTAGATGATTATTGTAAATATACTAGAAACCCAATTTTCATAGTTAACTTTTTGGGAGTGTTGACAGAGAGAAAACTTGACAGTTAAAAGCAAGTCCAAAAACTTAAGTTTGCAAAAATATTACTTACCCCTTAATTTTGACTATGGACACTAAAGATATGGTACTACTAAGCAAGCATACTGAAACTAACAAAGGCTAATTTTCCTGTGATCTATGATTATGAAGTGTTTTCCTAAGTGTATGTGGAAACTCAGCTACTCTTATGAAATTGATCTTCCAAAGCAAATTTCAAATGAAAGAATTTTCTGAACTCTCAACTTAATCCTCTCTTCCAGTGAAATAAATATCCTTTATGAACGTGATTAACTATTTAAAATTCACAACAATATTTCCTGCACCTTCTTTAAATTGCAACACCAGGTAAATTTGCTTGTGTTATTCTTTTAGAACTGCACTGAGTAAATGAGCAACAAAACTCAAAAGACATTGGAAACATTTAACTGTCTTAAATTGACAGTTCTTGCAGAAACTAGGAAAAAAATGTAATCTAGAAAAATATTTGAGTGCTCTTCTATAAAAACCAAACAACTAACAAACACCACCCCACTACAACTTAGTCCACTTACTTTCAAGGAAACTAGCACGGAGCATACTGACTGTTTAAGGAATCATTCTCCCCACCAACTAAGTATATTTCAGCAACTGAAACGCTGAATGATATCGCTATGAAACATAATTTCCAGGTGCAGGCACTTCATCAAAAGAAGGAATCAGAAAAGAAAACTGAAATATAAAACATACTGAGACTTACTTGCTTTTTAAATCTGAACTGTGCTGCTCTTGTATTTGAGATGTGTTCATATCGTGGCAAAATTAAGAGAATAAATGTCCTTTCAAGTATGAAAGGAACTGCTAGGGCTTGAATTACACAAGAATCATTAAGAGAGACACCTGTTGCCATCAAAGATTGCTTCCACACTTGTATTTATTTGCATTCCTTGATCAGAATCATTCTAAGGCTTTTGGAACACCCATCAGCATGATACATAGACATTTCAGTTAAGGAATGGATTACATGTCATTCCAAGAATAATTAGATATTTTTAGTCTATTAACACTAACATGAATGTCACAGAAGATGAAAGAAAAATAACTTTCTCAGGTTATATGCAAGTACCCGCCCCCTCCCCCCCAGATAAACTGGAAACCTTTTCAACTTTGGACCTTCTCTGGAATGCCAAAAGACTTTCTGTCCCTTCTACTAATACAAGAGAGTCTAGGAAGGCAGAAGTCAAAACTTTCCACTCTTAATTCTTGTACTCCTTGAAGAGTCAGGTGAGTTCTAAGACTCTTCCTGCCACTTCCTGATCTTCCTCTTTGTCTTCCCTTCTTAAAAACTGTGAAGAATATGCAGTAAAGTCCCTTCTATTGCAGGATCCATTGATTCTTTTTTCCATCATGACACTGGCTCTTAAATGGATACCCTTCTCCAACTTGGGACAGGAATTTATCCTCAAGGGTCTGTTACTGGGAAGACAATCAGAACAGAATTGGGATTGCAGCCAGTGGGAGTTGTCTCCAGCAGAACTGGTGCACAGACAAAAGAGATGAAAACAGACAGCAAAACAACCAGGGGCATAGAAAGCCCAGATCTGCCAGGTGTCATGCTACTGATCCTCAAAATTGTGATCTTACCCCCCTCTCTAATGAGGTGATGGTGCGATGACTTGACAGAGCTCTCAAATCTCTGTTTCCCGGCCTCAGCCTTCTCAAAACTGCTCCAACTCATCTGATTCTTCTTGTATGCTACATAACTAACGACTCCGCAGCAACATATTTGGGTTGTATTCAGCAAGGGATGTTCTCAACAGGGAAATAGCCTTTCAGCATACTTTCCCGCCAGGGCTGTCAAGGGTATATTAAGAGCTAGTAATTTCTAAGACACATTTGACAGTGTACATACCAAAATGTTTTTCATAACAAGCATACTTCACTCTTACCCAAAATTTTCTTAAGAATGCCTTCAGGAAAACATTTACTTTAGGTCTGGATAACCAATATCTGCCCTTGTTTTTAACTAGCTCACTCTTTTTCTCTGAGTCATTGTCTAATCATAATTTCAAATTTATCCAGGCTAAAGAACTTTTCTCCGTTCTCTAGCCAATTGTCTTCATCGACTAAAACCAAGTGACATGCTTCTGTATATTCATGAGCATAACAAAGAGCTGCACACTTTGGAGATAAGAATTAACTCACCCAAAAGCTGAGGATACCACGAAAAATTTTTTGGCCTCTTTTAGTTCACAGATTTAGCCAAAAGGCAAAATAACTGTAGTGGAGTTCTAACTCCTTGAATACTGAGTATCCAAAAGAAAAAAAGAGAACCTTTGTTTTTTTGAGTTGCTCTCCCATGAAGGGAAAAAGAAAAGACTGAAAAGGTCAACCAGATACAACATGTATAGCACTCCAATGAGTTATCTAAAGGGAAGGAAGAAAAAAGAGGGAGATACATTTTCAGTATCCTCTATTGCTTTTGCAAAAATGTTAAGATGGTAGTGGATAAAGTGGAAATCACAGCTGCTGGATCTACACAATCTGGTAGGAAGGTCTTAAAAATCTGGATAAATAAATACCAGCTAGATGAATCTGTGCTACCTCTAACATGGGCAGAAAGAAAACTCATCCCTGATTTTTCAGGTTGGAAATAAGGTCAGGATCCAAAAAGAGTTACTTACCTGCAATTCTTTTTCACTGAAGGTAAATATTATATTAGAGCCACACTTTTGGAACTATCCTACTGCACAGGAACTATATTCAAAATATTCCAAAACTGAATTTCTCAAGTGACAAATTGCTTGACCAGCAGATGGCGCGCTCCTACACATTCTTGAGGCATAATAGCCATCAGCACATTCAATGTTTCTTTTTTAAATCAAATTTTAAAATTAAATAACTAGATTAAAAAGAAAAGTATGTTTTTCCCTCTAGCCAGGGAGAAGGATGAATGTGTGGATCTACTATAACTATTACCTTCAGAGAAGAATTACAGGTAAATGTTTTTCTCTTCTTAACGACAAGTACAGTGGAATTATAATAGATCCACACTCTTGCGACTGAAAACTCCCGGAATGCATCTGTAAGAAATCAGTAAATAAAAAATGGAATATAAAAAAAAAAAAAAAAAGGTATTTAATAATTAGTTAGTACTACATATATCAGTCTAAAACCACAAACATGAATAATAATTGTATATGGAGAAATAAAAGCCTACCTAATGAAAAAGAAATCCTGTAAATCTTTGGGAATGGCACTTAAGTATTTTAAGAATTTTTGAAGCAGCTTTACAAGCATGTATGTTGTCATTGCACTGAGGCTGTCTATTTTTACAGAAACATACTTTCAGTAAGCTAAGGTTTTAAACGTCTTTCAGCTACCAAATTAGAAGAATTTGAAGTATATAGTGATGGACTCAGTTCCACTCCAGACTTAGACAAACAAAATAAAACAACAATAAAAAAAAACAGACAAGAAACTACTTCTGTTCAGCTTCTATAATAGAAACTTAATAGGCAAGGAATGAGATGCTTAAGTGAGTTTCTAGGTACATATTCCAGAACTATTAGAATTTGATTAGCACTCCCTTCTATTATTAATAGCTATTGCTTTATGAAGGTCAACTAGTATAAAAACTTAAGTTGTAGACACTAGCAGTACGGTTTTACCCCTCAAGTTTTTTTGAAGAATAAAGTCTAAGAAAGAATACACCAGAAAAGATTTTTACCTCTCTAGTCTTAACAGAATAAAGACTTTACTATTCATATTTCAACTTGAGTAGTTTAACAACATATAGCTCTCTACTGTTAGATTGAATCTACTGAGATGATCTTCCTTGATTTACATACCCATGCCCATCCAGCCTGATGTTTCCAACAAAGTCATAGAGATGTCGGTTTGGGCTCTCACATTCAATTCTGCCCGAAAGTCTCATCAAGCTTTCTATGTCCTTTATGTCTGATGTCAGTGGCAAACCCTGTAAACAAAATTAGTTTGTCATGACATTAAAAATCACTTTCCAATATATAAGTCTATGTATTATAAATCTGATAGTGCAAAACCAGAAAACCAGCATCCCTATGGGAACAAAATGGGATTGCTACACTTTGCTGTCACACTGCTGCATGCTACAGACAGTGAAAAAGTCACCTTGGTATTTTAAAACATCATGATGAAGACAGGGTCATAACCAATCATATATCCCAGCAAGAATGTCCCTGCATAGAGACAGCACACTCAGTCAAAACCTGCTATTCCCTATCTGCCCCTCAAGGACAACACTGGCACTATGAGCTTCTTTCTGCAGGGCTTCTCCCTCATCTATCCTCTAAAAACAAAACCAATACCCAAACTACAAATCTTTCCACCTATTTTCCCTGAAGAAAAACCCTAAAACAAAGTCCAAGGCATGGCTTAGGAGTAACCATTTGTTCCTTCTGCTTAATTAATTGAACAAAAACTTTTATACCAATAACCCACAGCTTTTTATCCAAAACATTAAAATTTCACAGTCTTCTAAAATGGCCATTAATGTCATAATGTCATAATGTTTTATAAGCAGTAATAGATTAAAAGAATATTAGCAATATTCTTAAAAATGAAATTCCTACCTGTCGAATTTTTAAGTTTGTCTCACCATCTAAGTTAGATGTTTCAATGTAGCACATAGCTTGTGGTTCACTATTAAGAAAAAAAATATCCTTTATTTTAAATTATAATGTGAAAATCCATGAACCTTCTGTAATCTTTTAATAGCTATTTATGCAATTGTTTTTTTTTTTTTTTTCTTATCAATCTTCAGAACTAGAATAATTTACAGCCAAATCTGTAAAACCAACAGTACTTTACATTTTCAGGAAAGTTTGCCAAAACCTACCTTCTTAGATGAAACACTGCTAAAAATGCTTTACATAGTAAGTTTTCTATGTTTATACATGAGATTAAGATACAGGCACAAATGTAGTGCATTTGTAGTGCCTACTACTATAGGCAGCAGTAGTTTAGATACGAAAGTTTAGACATGATAGTTTTCTTGTAAAGGGTTCCCTTATGAAAAAAGTCTAAATTATGGATAACCTAATACAGTTTTTGAAATATCTCTGGCCTCCATGCAATTTAAAAAGCTTTTTCATAAATTAAGTTTTAAGTTTATGCAGAACATTATTACTTGAATTGTTCATCTATTTGACATATACTGATAAAAAAAGGCTTACTGCATTTCATTTCTTCAATACAATTTTTTGATGTGTAACACAGCAGTATTTTGTAAAACACTTAGGTTTTAAAACATACAACAACCATTATAGAAGTGTTAACTAGTAAAACAGAGATACAGAAGGACAAAATTATTTTTCTGCAAGTAGATAGTAAACAAGAACAGGTCTAACAGGTCAGGATTTCTGAATTACTCCACTCAGCTCCCATTTTCTGGACATGAGGACAGAACACCTCCTACTTATATCTACTATAGAAAGAAGTTTTGATCCTGTAAAGGACCAGAGGAGTCATAAAAATCCCTTACAACTTAAAAGAATAAACGTTTATTCTCTATACCACCTTAAAGCTTCTAATATTTTCCTTCTTTGTGGTATGAAATTCAAGCATCAAGCATTTTTTAAAATCTGCTTTCTTAATGCAACAGTGGCTACTGATAAGCGACTTAGTTTTAAAATGCTTGCAGAATAAAGTTCTGTAGGTTATTCTAACATTTTTGTAAAGCAAAAGCATTAAAATGTGATAAATAATCATCATAAATTCCTTTCAGGCTAGCATTTTCTTCCTGGCAAACTTTTCTAAAAATGTAAATAACTTCTGTTTAGATCATTTGGATGGAATCACCTGTATAAAACATTATTACAACTCTAGCATTTTTATTAGTTAATAGTCAAAAACAAACAATATTTTTGTGAAGCACTTTTAAAACAAACTAAGGCAGCAAAGACGTTTCAAGTGAGACACATGCTTAATTGTAATTACTGTAGCAGACAGCAGCGACCTCCAAAGTAAACAAGTTACAGTTAGATCAAGGCAGGCCCATTGATTTGTTACGGAAAAACAAAGTGCAGTAACAGTGCAGACAATAGCATAAAGCTGATGTGTCTAAGAAACATGCATTTTGTTACGATACACAACAGCGCTGCTTTTGCCATTGCATGCAGCAGAGATTGTGCAACATCCAAGTTTGTGCAGAGGGTCCTCTACCAGTCCTACCAATATTAAACTATATTCTGCTGAAAATAGTGGGCTGGTATAAACATGTATATTCTTCTTAATTTGCTCTAAGGAATTAAACATATATTTATCCTGGTGTTTTACTGTGTGTTTATTCAATGACAACTTGTCCGATAAAATTTCATGGGGATAGTGTAAAAACAAAGAGGACTGAAACAAATTTTAATTTCTGGGAGTGATATTGTGTATTTACACTTTAATGATCTGTACTTTTATCAACCGAACCCTTTGTAATTTTATAAATGTGTGGGTTTTGGCAAAGAAAAGTGAACAGCAAAGCGAAGATTATCAACATGGCAGCATTCTTCATATTTGGTATATGAGGACCCACGTACACGTATCCTGTGCAACTAGTTTATTCTAACCTTGATGATAGACTGATGAGATCAGCTGGGAGGTGTTCCCCATTGGTCACTTTCACTACTTCCCCTACTGCCACCTACACATCCCAGTTTGAAAATGATTAGAACAGAAAAATAAGTGACAGGGAAAAAAAAAAAACCCAAACAAATGGACAAAGACAAAAAGACAGAGTTTGAAATTATTATACAAACAATACATGTTAATTAAAACATCTGATGACAATTTTTTCAAAATCTATTTTAATCAGGTCAGAAAGAGAAGAGGTAGAATATTTGCATTTTTACTCGAGTGGATTGTTTTACTGTAAGGCACCAATTCTAAGCTGCAGAACACGATGTTGTACAGTACAAATAAAAAGCTGTTATGCTTATTCCTCAACTGACGAAGTTTCTAGCCACTCCACACATCAATTAAAAAAATAAAAGCCACAACAAAAGATTTTCCACCAACTTTTCTGAAAAGTCCGTTGACGAGAACCCTTCTATGTAGACATGCTGAAAATGATTTTGTGTTTTGTTTCAGCTTTGTAAATTTCAATTTACACTGAACTAGCAAGAACCAAACGGAATAAAATCTCAGAGGTTTGTGTCCTTCCACTGTAAGGGGTTATAGTTTCCTAAAATAATTTAGATCGTCTTATTCTCCAGAAACTGCTATTGCTGGTAAAAAGAACCAAATATTACTAGTTTGAATTAAAACCAGGCCCACAGGCTCGGATTGCTATTGAAACCTAAAATGTAATTGGGATCAATAAACACCTGGAAAGCAAAATTGACGAGACTGTCTTCCTGGTGAATGCATGGCCACACGGAGATGAGAGGTAGAGAAGGAGAGCACATGCCGGTATGCAGGTAGAATTAGAAGTAATGCTCTCTCCTAGAAGCACAGGGTTCTCTCCTGGAAGGAGGGCTGCAACAGGACCCTAGTAATATAACTAGGAAGGAATTTTTAGCTGGAAGAAATGCCTGAACTGGGCCCAGAAAAGCAATCACGATTCAAGGAGTCCCCTTTGCAAACTGGATCCTAGAAGAAAACCTGACAGGAAAATTCAAGGTAAGTAATGGTCATAGTTGGGCCAGCATGTTCTGACACAGGCAGTAAAGTGAGCTTAAACAAAGAGGTAACAGTCCCGACAAGTCCAGTAGCAGTTGACTATTATTTCAATTTATCAACATGTGATGTAGGATTCCTTTGGGGGGGACAAGGCTCGGAAAGAAGGCTTTGCAGGCAGTTGGTATTTTTCTGTGTGTAAACTACAACTGGAGAACACTGCGACGCAAGTGTCCCCCAAATCCAAAAGGGCAAAACAGTGAAGGCAAAGACTCAAATTTAAGAGCTTACTCAGGAAGATCATAAAGAAGCTGCTCTGAGGGGATGTAATCTGTTTCGCTTACAAAACACGAGGGTTAGCATGACAAAAACTATTATCAGGCCAATAGAACAACTGTTTTTGCTGCATGGGGTATTGCCTATGAAGATCTTGGTGGAGAAGCACCAATAAAATTTATAAATGCTTCTCGAAGTGCAAAAGTAAAAGGTTTATAGAGGATACTCAATACAAAAACATATGAATTTATGACAAACATTAGCACTGAAGACAGACTGTGGGGAAAATTATCTGGCAACTACTTTACACTTGATAATAATTTATGAGAAGTGTTTTAGAAACAGCTACAGTTGATTTTGAGATATAATGGAAGATGGAGTAAACAATGTACTAGTCTACTCCACAGTCTGCCACAGAAATGCTAAGATCCTAAATTTATTAATTATATGTATGAGTGGATTCATGAACTTCAGTGGGATCATAGTGGGTTTATACCTAATCCATAATGATTACATATTACAATAATGCTTCCACTTGTGCCAGAAAAAAATATGGAAATTGCATTTAAATATACAGTAATAAATCAAAATACAATTGATGATATTTAAACAATCTTCATTTAAAAAAATTCTTAGAATATGTTGTCTATTGACCTGATCAAATAGATGTTGAAAAATGTGCATCTTCCACATAAGATGTGGATTTCTTAAATAAAACTGTCCAAGGAAATGATGATAAACAACCTCTGATTGTCCACGTAAAAAGAGTCACAGCATGACATGCTATAAATTACGTCTTGCTTTCAGTGCTGAAATTATTCATAATATATGTATTACAGAATAAAGTGAATCTTCAGCTCAAAGACAGTGCTAATTTGATGGTTCACATCTCACGTTCATTTTTTTTCCTGATTCAACTATCAAACTGGCGACTATATCCATTAAAAAACATTTCTGTTCCCTGTAATATATCCATTTTAATTTATTTGTAGGGTGCAATTTGTTAGGTACATATCAAAAAGCCAACTTGGTTAAACGTGGCGCTTGAGGTCCAATTTTTAGACAGGGAATCAGCCTTTTTTGTATTATATCCAACAACAAAATAACATACTACGTTTTTCTTAGGGGTAAATTGAATGCCAGTGTAATTTTAAAACTGTAATTGTCACAGTTTAAAGAAACACTGCCTGAAATGATAAATGCCCAAATGAACAAAAGACTATACTTCAGAACAGCAGCATTTTTGTTTATTCCTTATTTCCTTGGAGCAATCACAAACGAATAAATAAATAAATAAATGCAGGGTAGAGAAACCAGCCTCTACACTATAAGCATCAGTGGGCATCTCTACCTTGATGAGAGCAGTACAGTGTCAGCAGGTATATACTCTTTGCCTTTTATTATAACTATATCTCCAACATCTACCTGAAAGAAAACTGGGAATTGGTTAATGGTCTCAAACAAAATTTGTTACCCCTTTGTTTTAAGCACAGTAAATATTTACCTGCTGAATTTGCTAGAAAGACTGTTAGAAACTCACACGCTTAGAGAAGTCTGTAGGTATTAGGTACTCAAAGGTCACTGAAATTCTTTGGAAATCTGTTCTTTAATAGGCCTAATCCTGACCTTCTCTATGCAGGTCTTTACTTTTGTTAGTTACTGTAAAATATTTTATTGGAAGACTGAAGTTAAAGAAATTAATCTCCCCTCAGATCACGCCATATACCTTAACCTCGCTTCTCCAAAGGTATAAACCAATTTCATCTGAACCTTGCCTCCAAATTACCGTGAGTCAAATTTTGTTCAAGCTTTCAGGTATGGAAACCAATAAAACTAAGGGACTAGACAGACAGCATAACATTTAGTCTTTGAAACTTTAACAGTCCCTTCCGAACTACTGCGTAACAGTCTTTAAAGTTCTTATGGTTTAACCAAAAAAGTTCAGCAAATACACAAAGTAACTAGTTTCCAGAAAGAAGTTTCTGCCTTGGCACACCAAATAATACTAAGGAACTGTATAGTTTTGCCATATGTGAATACTCCCAAGTCAACCATATTATTCAAGTTATTTTTCACTGAACTTAAAGCCCACCATTTAACGGTAGTTTTGCCTGACTCATGCCATCAAAAATGGCATGACTTGACTTAAAAGTACTTTTTAAGAAAAAAGTATTAACAAACAAAAAAAAAAAATACAAAAGATTATACATTTCCCATCATACCAGTTAATTTTTATCAATGACAATTATTTGAAGAAATAAAGCAAATATTAAATCTGCATTATGCTCTAAAAGTCACCAACATAAACACACACCTTTTCCCAGTGGACAATCTCCCACGCACCATTTCGTAGTACTGAAAAAAAAGAAAAAAAGAAAGAGAATTTTCCAGTTGTACAATCTAACTGCAGTATACAGGTATGTGTTAGCTTCCTTAAGAAAAGTCATACAGATACAGCTCATTTACACAATATTTTACAGCATGCCTTGTTTCTATAAATTCAGGTCAAGCATTTCAATTATACAGCACATTCTGTATAACAGTTTCTGTATCATAAAATCTTATTACGAAGTCAATCAGAACATTTTATAGGGTTTGAGAATCAATAAAATCTGATACAGATTGCATGATAATGTGGTGTTTTCTGAAATAAATTGGTAATTGGAATAAAAAGTTCCAAAGTCAAAAAGTTATGAAATTATGCGGGGGTGGGGGTAGTGTCAATTCAATAATTTTTTCTCAGTTCAAATATCGATGAGGTTCGTGTAAAAAAGATTCATAAAAAGTCACCAGCAGGCTTCTTAGGATTCAGCTGTTCTTACTGTTATTGGCATGTCAGTGAACTTTAGGATCATTGCAGTCATCTCCTCCATAAATATGTTGGAAATCCCCAAAATCAACCCATGCCATTTAGCATAAGATTTAGTATAGATTTTCCCTGGCAGTAGCAATTAATATTGCAAGCACGTTCCACTACTCTAGTTTTAAGTATCGCTACTATGATACAAAAACCATGCCTTGTTTGCCAGTTAATTGCCAAGATCGTGTTTTCAGAGAATAATAAAGGTGACTTCTTTTTTATTAGCACCACTTACAAAGCCATTGAAGATTGATGTGCAAAAAGGAAATGAAATGAAAAGAAACCATATTGCATTGTATCAATACTCAGATAGCTCCAAGAGATTGTTCTCCTTCACTGTGTCTCCCAGCTTTCAAACTGTAAGGATGTTTATCTAAGCACCTGATCAGGACCCAGTTCTTATGCAAGCATGTGTTCGTTTGAAAAAAGTGGATCAAAATCTGGGAATACATATGGCCTTTACATCTAAGTCTTCGTTAAGGTTCTGTCCAGACTGATCGCTCTTCTTGTATAGCTCAATGATTTCTGCAAGTCGTTTTCTAACCTGCTGAATAATTCTTTAGGAAGAGATAAATCATCTTACCTTTCCTTCCCCCAAATTTGTTAGTGCAAACAACAGTCTCCCTTTCAGACAGTAAGCAAGATATTTTAATGACTGTCTCACCAATCAGTTGATCATTACACAAAATCTATTTTGACAAACCATTTCCCTTCACTGGGAAAACTACACATCCAGGGTGAGGACCGGTTGTAATACTGTCCTAAGAAACTCAAGACATTTGATAATTGTGCCACTAACTACCTACTTCCACCCCCTTGTGTCAGCAATACTGTTTGTGGGGCCATGGTATCAACCAGGTGAAAGAACTGATGAGGATTAAAAATATACTTTGCAGCAATCCAGATGGCTAAGTTTCACAAATAGCTATAGTAGAATAACTGCCAGTGGAGTTCTGCAGGTCTGAAATGTAAATAAGCTGCCAGAGGTGGCCAGGGGCTTCTTAAGAAGTACTGGCTCAGAAGCACTTGCACTGCTGAAATACATCCTAAGGCTGTTTCACATGCAGCCAAGCTGACCTAACATAGCATTGGCACTGCAAAGGGAAGGTCCTGTTCTGCCCTCAACCTGTGCACAAGTGCATGCCCTCACTGCTTAATGCGTGCTGCCTCTGGTGTTTGGTGGACCCTTTGATGAGCCAGTTTAACCCACTAAATGGAAGGAAACTGTCAGCTTTTCTTTCTGGATTTGTTTCCTGCTGGTTTAGCTGGTTAAAATCAACTCAGAGACTCACGAAAACATGCTGAGACACCTGAAATCTCAAGAGTACTCTAACCCTAGCTTGATCCAATAAGCTTTTAAGCACAATTAACGTACACTGACATTCAATCAAATCCATTTTCTTATGAGAACAAAAAAAGAAGTGGGGTTGCTACGCACCTTTTATATAATGCTTAGAGAACTTGTGCCATAAAAAGTCTTCTGCAGCCTGGCTTTCACATTTGTATCTCCCATTTTTCATCTGTCTCTAATAACTAACTTTCAAAAGCATGCTCCATCTGCCCTACAGAAGGCTACTTCACCACACGGCAGAAATGCACATTTCATCATGTCAGTGTCTGACAGTGTCCTGCTGTATATGTATGCAGGCTGAGGTAACAAAAATCATCCCTAATGCAGCCTAATAAATCAAAATCCTGTGCAAAAGGTTTTTTATAGTAATGGGAATTTAGGAAGTTAATTACTTAAGGTTAACTGAGACACAGATGGTCTTTAAGAAACAGACAGACGAAGGGAAACCCACATACAGAATCCATACATCCACGTCATTTCATTAACAATTTTTTATGTTTAAAAGACAACCAAAGGTGGAGCTGGATATATCATGTACTATGCACATCGCTACTTTTCAGGATTACAGAACTGCTGAATATGTGAAAACAAAGTAAGAGACTAAACCATACTGATTAACTTTTTAATTATTGCTTTGACAATATACTATATTTGACAATACATTTAAATATAGCTTTGACAGTACACTAGGATTGATGTTGTACTTATGGGAATCCTACATTAGCTTAAGGAACTTGTTTCTCAGTGCTAGCAATATTGTACATATCCTCACTACACTTTCAATTCCCAAGATTCTCTTTTGCCTGCAAGGAACATTCATGAATTTTTGGAACAGTCACTAAAGACCCTAATAAGAGGTAACCAAGGAGAAGGGGCAGGAAAGACAGTAAATCAAGTCTTTTATTAATTTAAAAACTTGTATGCTCTGGACATAAAGAAAAAAAATTGAAAAGGCACTTCAAGATTCACTGCCACCAAAAACTGTTGGTTACAATCTCAAAAGCTATGAATGCTTGATGAAAGAATTTTGGATGTCTACATTAAGCTCTCCTTTGTTTTTTTATGTATAGATAAGAGGTTATCTGTTTCTCCAGGCCTGTTCTCTGGAGATTTCTGTTCCCAGTGCTTTCAGTCAATAGATTTGTCTCCCTGTCCTAATCTCTCCATACCTCCTATTGAGCTATGTGTTCAGTAGTTTCATAAGTCATCTGCCCCGCTCTGTCCCCCATAAATTTTACAATAAACTTTAAGATTTATGTACAATTTAGGTAGGCTTTAAAATTTACATTTTTAAATCAGAGACATTTCCAGTGGTTGGCAGTGCTAAACAATTCTGATTATCTTCAGTCAATGACTACATCCCTCCCTAAAAAACCTTAAGGTTACGTTTGTTATTTATTTAAAAAAGTTTCCATGTAAGATTCCTCTTTGTGGTATATTTTCATACTTTCTGCAATCAAATTCATATGACAGTCATTCCTCCTCCTGTATATAAAAACAGGACCAGCTCTATCAAGAGAGGCCTAACTCAGAACAGGTACCATGAAAACTCAAAGAGCAGCAAAGCAGGAACTTAAACTTGGACTTCCTATCTGACAAATGTGTCTAGGACATATTAGCTAATAGCTAATTAGCATAATAGCTCCCTCACTTTCTGAGCTAAAATAATCCTCCGATTTAATACTACTTCTTTTATTAAAATCTTAAAAAAAAAAAAAATCACATTCCAAAGTTTTGGTTTGGGTACACTGGCTAAATATCTCATTATCTCTAATCAAACCATTACACTGATTTCATACTAAAAAACCAAAACAAAACCGAAAAAATCCATCCATCTTTATCCACAGTTTTGAAGCAGCATAGAAAGAGAGTTCCATTTTATGACTTTTCCTTCCAATTGCGGAGTTTTCCAAAATTCAATTATTCAAGATTTGCTCGGTGAAAAAAATTATGGTTTGTGTACTTGGAAATGCATAGACTTTTCATCATAATCTAGGCCCACTAAATATAGTGGTGCTTATGATCTTTTAACAGCTACAGCATCATCTGTGTTAAATGAGTAAATGTTAAAGTTTCTTAGGAACCTCATAAACTTAATCTAGAACATATTCCATTTTGTGGGGCTAATGTGACTGCAAACTGTTATTTCAACTGTTTAGATTCCAAATTTTGAAGTAATCTGCACAAGCAATTTCCCACTCAATTACCTGTCAGCAATTCAGATTACATTACCAGCATTTGCAAAAAATTCAAAACACAACCCCCTCCAACCCACAATTAATAGGCTTTAAAAAATTTCCTACCTTGGGTTTGTTTCTTGTTCACCGCATTATCAGCTTTATGCCTTTTCTAAATTAAAAATGCACAGTGGTTAAAGACTTCTGCTGACATGATAAAGCTTTCACACTTAAGATAAAAAACACATGTATTACCCCTCCCACTCATCAATTCAATAAACCGATTTTAAAAACATTTCAGACAGGACTATGGATTACTGGCATAGTTATGATCATCAGGAAAGCCACACCCAGTTCCACTGTGTTGTACTAAAATGTCCTCTCATATGGGTAATCACTATCTAAACAAGTTCCTTATATAAGGAAGCAGTGTATTTGTGTACCATAACTTTGCCCCTTCCTGGAACTGGGAGATGATTCTACCAGAACAAAGATCATGGAACCATTCTTCATACAAGTGTCTCATAAAGATCTGAAGTCAAACAATGAGTGTGTAAACATATGACTTCACTTCCACAGTGCCTGCAGACTTCAGCAACAGTAACAAACAGACAAACAAAAATCAACAAACCCACCACCCTCCACTCTAAACACGCCACGATATCCCTCAGTTTTAATACAGCTGTGAGAAACCTTTGGATGGAAATCTTTTGATGCAGCTACTAATCACCAGCATTTTCAAGGTATAATCAAACTCATCTTAGCTACAAAAAGCTTAGGAGACTACCAGTTTAAACACAGTATTTAAGATTAATGAACTCAGTTCTTCCTGAGCAGGAACATGATTTGGAAAATTAATTTAAATAGAATTAGCTGTTTTAGGTAAGCTTTTTGAATAGAGCTACAGAATTCATGCCTTTGAAATACAAAGAAAATCAAAACCAATCTTGTAAATTGAAAGAAAAAAAAAAAAATCAAGCTACTTATTTATTTCTGATAAAACGCTGGTATGACTCTGAGCTAGCACCTCCTAAAAGGCTGCCTTATCACTTTACAAAGACTAAGTTAAGGTATTATTTTTTACTAGATTTTCACAGATTATCAGCAGATACTCCTCTCAAAAAGATGAATGATTTTACAGATAAATAACCTTTGATCAATGGGAAGGCATAACAACTTGACCAAAGCAGGTGTTTTGCCCACAGGGAGAGTCTCCTCC
Source organism: Fulmarus glacialis (assembly GCF_000690835.1). Classification (NCBI taxonomy): domain Eukaryota; kingdom Metazoa; phylum Chordata; class Aves; order Procellariiformes; family Procellariidae; genus Fulmarus; species Fulmarus glacialis. Next base: position 90,541 of record NW_009231405.1, read on the forward strand.
AGCTTGAAAAGTAACAGTTTAACATCAGTTGCTTTCTGAGCTATGATGGGTGAAAATCATTGGAAACAGCTGATCATCTAGCACTGCATGTCACAAATTTTGCTAGCACTTCTGAAGTATATATGGAAAACACATGCTGTTCGTGAATAATGTCTTCTGCTAACATCTTCTGCTTCTTGGGATTTCACTCCAGAAAAGGAAACATTTGGTTCTTGAGCTAGAAGTATTATTTTGATAAGTATATTAATTGATATCGATATGTAAGGTTCCCATCTAAAAGACAATTAATCTTGCTTTAATATTAGATGAAGATAACCATTCCTGGAGATCTTAGATATCTCACTGTGTAAAGAAACTAAGACATAATGAAAATTAAAGGTTAAGGGAAAACACACTGAATATTTTACTATGCAGCAAGTGGTCAGCCTTCCCAAGAAAAAAAAAGTACAGCTGTCAGAGTCAGCCAAATATTCCTGCACGATATAAGTAGCAGGCAACATTAAATTTCATACCTGTTTGACTACAAAAACAGAGCACATTGTTTTATTTGGACTATAGTCTGTGAAACTCAGCTGTGCAAGTGAGAAATTCATGTATTTACCATCAGAGATAGAGAGAGATATATACACACACACACACACACACACACACAGAGTGCCTTTAAATTACCACCTAAATTCTCCCAATCAGCTTCTTCATCTCATTCATTTCAACGAAATTAACTACATGCTGAGACAATGTAAACTTAACAGAAAGAAAAACAGTATTTGAATTGCCTTTAGGTATCTCTGTAGTATTTGGTAATGAGAACCTTATTGTTCTAGCTGATATACGCAAAAAACACTAAACCTGTTCCCCATCTCCCCCCCCCGCCCCAAACTGTACACTTCAAGTTGCAAAGAGCAAATGGTAGAAACAAATGACATAAAAGAAAAGCGAGTGGATGAGATAATTTTAAAAAGGACATTTTGTACAGCAGCAGCAGCCTCAGTTTTATATTTGCCTAGACACTGACAGATGGTGTAAGTCTGTAAGCATTAACAGCAGAATGGTTAATGGTTAAAAATAGCTGAAAGAACATGAATTGATTTTATGGCTATTTTAAAAGGGATTTTGTTTATGTAAAGAGAGAGCAACAAAGACATTTAAGGAGAAGCTGACTACTGGGCAGCAAATACTAGAAATGCAAAATAGAACAAAAACATTTAACAGAAACATCATTGTCTCTTGTAGGACCACTCAACTCTATGGCCCAGGAGCTTCATACAACCCAGGGGGACAATGTATCTTGCCTACCATCCATTCAGAGGTAACTGAGGAGAAGATTGAGTTGACTGTATCAGCAGCAGCCACTCTCCATTTCAGAGCTTCTTTGCAACTCACCACTCTTCCTCTTGATCATGTTTCTGCACATACATTGTAATTCTGCTCAAGCACAATAAATCTGATGCTGCCAGGAAGCCTACTTTTTGAGTGCAGGGAAAGACTATATTACTTGCAACCCTTTCCAAAAATCAAGAGAACAACCCACAGTATAAAAAAAACCAAGAACACTACTCCTCCAGTGGACAAGGCCCTCTGCCATATTATGATGTATCTAACTTCTTGTTCTCCACGTAACATATCTGCAGAACTAAAACAGAATAAGAGCAGATGAAGAAATTCTTAGCATCTTGAGTGATCTGGTAAATCATCAAGACTAATTCCTTAGATACAAAAGACATCAACTGAAAGACTCAATTATGTTATGCAAATTGGAGAGACAGGTTCTACCATATGCTTTCAGTGAAGAGCAGGCAGGAAGGTACTTAGAAAACCCCAACATCTTTTGTATGAAGTGAAACAGAGCCTGAAATTCCTTTCC
>NW_009231405.1:92429-95951 GCF_000690835.1 Fulmarus glacialis
CCCAAAAAGCCAATGCCATCCCAGCTCTTTTAAAGTTTTCATTCAATGCAAGAAGAAAGCAAAACAACCACTACCACAAACATTGATTGAAGAGAGCCAAGGAAGGCTTGGCATAGGTGGGGGCAGCTGCCTAACACGGACAAGCATTCCATGTGTGTTCCTGGCCATCAGGTGTCAGCAGATCACACTTAGCACCAAGACATGGAAGACTAACAGTAAATTGCACTGGGCTGGAGCAACGGGAAAAACTGAAAAATGCCTGTTCCCCTTGCTGTCTACAAAACCGTGCAAAGTCACAACAGTGAATGAAACCAAGGATTTTATGCATGTCACTTTAGAAATAAAGTGGACCTGGATTTGGACCTGGATTTGACAACTGGGGAAAATCCACTTTTTAAAACTTTAAAAATGACACATTAGTGACCTGTACTCATTCATCTAAAATGTATTAAACCAAATAGATTACTATTCTAAACATACTAAAAGTGTCATGTTATAATTCCAGTAGCAAGCTAAAAGACACTTTTTAGAAAGGTCCAGGAATTATTTGGTTGTGAAACAAAAATCCATCCAGTTTCAGGTATGGAGGACAAGTGAAGATGCTTGAGACTGTGCAGCCTCCTAGATCCTCAACTCTGAGTTCCTCAGGGCTCATCTTTTTTAAAGGCATCTCAAATAAAGATGTAAAAATAGAAAGGATCCTGGGAAGATTTTTTTTAACCCTACCCTCTTCATTGTGAGTAAAGCCAGAAGTTCTCACAATTTTTCTATAAAATGTTAGTGTAGTATCTCAATCACAGATTGAACTTAAATCCAGCTCACAGGTATAATTAGTGAGAGTAAAGGACTCTGCTCCTGCTCATGCAAGAAGGAAAAAAAAGAAAAATGTTTTTCAAACCAAATAAATATTTAAAGGTTATTTGGTTTTAAAATAGATTCCACCTGAGATGAATTCACTAGCTTCCAATCTTCTTTTAGCGGAGCCCTTCTTTGAGAAAATTGGCAATATTCTGGACTTGACTAGGTTCTGTGGAGTCTTTGGTTCCAGTTCACACTTTAAAATATGCTTGTACTTCATTAATGAGAACTGTTTGACTAGAAACAATCTACATAATAAACACAACAGTCACTGTTTTACCATGTTATTGTCACTTGTATATACAGTAAACACACTTTCAAATCATAACACCATATTCTGAAGATTTCATCTTCTGAAGCAAGCAAATTCAGAAGTTTTCAAAAGCATCCAGAAGGCAAGAATGGTCAACACAGAATTATATTACAAAAATTTTCTTGAATAATCTAGGAAAAATTTGAAAGCTATTTACAAAATATTGCTATTAAATACTTACAATATCCTCTATTATCTCCTTCACTGCAGCTACAGCTAAAATAAATAAGAGAGGGACCAACGTTGTGTAACGGCCTGTTGGTGATACATCTGGTATTTGCTATCAAAAAGAGAGAAAAAAATTGTTTGCATTGCTGGTTGAAAACATATTTTTAATATAAGAAGCAGTACTTCCTGTGCAAATACAGACAAGGCAACTGGATTCACTTTTTAGACATGGTGCTGATTATTTCCAAGTGAGGGTTTTTGTCTTCAATCCAAAAGAAGCTGATACAATAAAACAATATTTGCATTTTAAATAGCATAGAATTCAGTGGAGTTACTTTCAGAGGTTTTGGTGTCTGCAGAATATTCACCTTCCTTTTCTGTGTTTCAAATTAAATTAAAATACGTATTTATAAAATACAATTAATTTTTTCAGTTTAGATCTGTGTTAAAGTGGAAACATGCAAGATATTTTTACTTCCTTACAGTTTTAATCTCTAAGAGATATTTTGTATCATACTAGTTATTAATTGACGAATTTCAAACAGCTGCTTTCTGCCAGACTATTGTAAGAAACGCATTTTTGCTAAGTGGGTATGGGCACAGATGGTGCAAGCGAATGTGTATGTAAAGCAAATGCTGAGAAGATGCAGCTACTTATGTGATATACATGAGTGGTTATCCATAATTATCTTCATATTGGCTAGAGTTCTTAATGGCAACAACATTGATAGGTGAGAGGATTGCTGCCTTATAGCAGACTTATAATGGGCAATGCAGCCCACATGACTACAGTGAGATCTCTGCAAGAAAAAAGTACACTAATAAGTGGTGCCTCAATGTGGTTAGAAGACATCCTCAATTTATCATAAAACGTTTTGAAAAACAGCCAATGTTATTTATGAATTATATAAATTTCTTTTTGCTACCACCACATTGTGCTTCTGAAAGAAAACAGGATGTTATATGTACATATGCTATGTTTCTTGGAATAAGACCAATATAGATCTATTTTCCAGGTTACTCTACACACATTTTTCAAGCAATTAAATGGAAACCAGGCAGAAAAAGTTACTGTTGGGCAAGTGCCTATGTGTTGGCTACAATGGAAAGGGATCTATCACTTCTCCAGCTATTCCTACCCTTTCATTCTTCCCTACGTGTATGCCCAAACTCCCCCACTCCAATGACACATTATTTTCCAGGCAAAATATGAAAGCAAAAGGGGCACCAGCCCATAATCTGGTTCCATTACCCTGTATTTCTTACTCCTGCCACTGAGATCTCACTGATAGCCTGACAGGAGATGGTGGGCTTGTAAGTCCTAACATTCCACTTCCTAACATGCCACACCCCTACCTGCCAGCCTCTCACCTAGTCATGCCAAGCCTCAAACAGCTTCTGAAACCCCACATTCTGTGTCTGCTAGCTTGATGCACACAGTGATACAATAAGAAATGCTGCTGGACCACTACATTAGCCCGAGATGCCAGATGCAAAACACTGTCTATGGCATAAATGCTCTCTCAACAAGTTTCAAACATTAGCATCTTACTGTTGATCTTACCTGAAGTAATGCAATAAAAAGAAAAAATGCATTAGCAGCTCTTCTGAACTGGGAATAAAGGAACCTTGGCAGGAATGTGATTATATTGTACTTTGCAGTGCTGAGAGAAAGAGACAAAAACATGCACTATTATTACAGCACAAAAAATTCTTCAAATATATTTCTTCCCTCTCAGTTACACAAGCTTTCAAATAAAACAGAACCTTTTGTGATTTCTGTGCTAGCAAACAGATTTGTTTTGGCTAAAAGAGAAACTGAAAGACTTCTACAGAGACAGTCCTGCAGGCGTCCATGAAGTGGCTAACCCAGGGACATGCCCACCGCCCACAGAAACTGCCGCCAGCTTCCGTGTTGCGGCTAGAAGCCCCCTTGCCACCTCTGCCTGCTCTGCGGGAAGCAGGCAAGCCCTGCTGCCACTCAGTGACAGACAACGAGGAAAGGAAAAAAATAAAGAGAAGGCAGCAGTCAGGCGGTTGCACCACCGTTGAGGCAGCTGGTGGGGCAGGCCCCAGGCCGGCAGCTCTTGGGCCCAGCGGAGCACCCTCCCTCGCAAGCTGCGGCATACACTGGGCAAGTAACGCTGCACAACGGCTCTGGCTCAGACAAAATTCTTGGGGAA
>NW_009231405.1:95967-108112 GCF_000690835.1 Fulmarus glacialis
CGAGGAGGGTGCTAAATCAGGACTGAGGAGCTGTGGAGTTTCTGCGCTGGATATGAGTGTGCACGATTCAATGCAAAAAACCTAACAACAGATCAACTGAATCGAAATGGTGCCTTTAAGAAATCATTAAAATAATAAAAATCTATTAATAGGTAAAGTCCTATACCCTTCACTGAATGGAAAGTTCACTTTTTTATTTTAAACTGATAAATATTGGATATTAAGTGCAGTTTTGCTAGGCTGGAAGAACAGAATACATCTTATCCCAGCGTAATAATCTCTGCCAAGCCATCACCACAAAATGTTTGAGCTCCCAGCTCTTCGTCAGCCTTACATTTGTTTAAGAACAGACTGCTACCACCTAAGGTCCTAAAACAGTAACAGTGAAAATAATCATACCAAAAACTTACAAGCAAAGGACTTGTAAGAATATTTTAACCCCTTTTTAAGTTAGTAGTATTTACTTCAACTTTGCGTAGAAGTCAATTTAAAGGGGGAATGAAAGCCCAACACTGTCAAGAAGCAAAGCCAAAGACAGAAAAGACAAGTTGTGTACACACATGAGAAACTTTATAATGCTTTTTAAGTCCATGGAAAAACCTCACCATATTATTCTCAATGTTTATAAAGTTTCTGCATATTGTCAAAGGTATCTTCAGAAAACACACCTACTTGGGACAGGGATATCTTTGTCATTATTTACTTTGAATTTTAACAACAGAACTGAGGATGTTATCAGATCTAAACATACATTACTTACGAGTATTCAGTGTATTACTTAAAATTCAACAAAACCAAAAAACCCCACAACATAAACCATCAGCAGAGTCCTAAAGCCTGAACTTGAAATTCAAAACTAGTTTTATAAGCAACCACAGCATCTTTGTAGCTGGCTGACTGAAAAAGACAAGAGTTTCCAAAGCACAAACAATGCCTTGCTTAAGTGAAGTACATCAGCACTGGCATCTAGCTACCAGAAATAGGTTCAAAGATGAACTGAACTGAAAGCTGAAGAACAAATCCATACTCTAGGGACATGCTGATGGTGCAGCTGTAAAGCATCCCTACCTTCCCCACCCTGTACTTAAAATTCAGAAGGTCAGGTTTGTAATTGAAACAGCTCTGCTGCTCTCCTCATTTCACTTCGTTCCCCCCTCCAGAGTCTGAGACTGTAACTGGTGGTCAGAGGAAATGGCAGAAGTAGAATAAACAGAATCTTTTCTTCATTTTTGCTATGCAACATGCAATGTCCTGAAATTAAATACGTATTAAAAAAATCACCAGTTAATACCTGACATGATTATTGCAGAATTTGGTTAGCTGGGGCTGATTAATGAATATAGTTCTCAGTTCCTCTTGATCAGCTAGAGAAGTTTTCTCTGAAACATCATCTGTCTTCTCATAGCCTGTAAAAACACAGCATGGTTTTCCACATAAATAGATTTATATACACACATACACAAGAGTCAAGGCACTTCATGACAAAAAAAGACATCTATTGTGAATGTGAACTCAATGCATTTGCATTTCCCACAAGTAATGATCATTTAAAAACCAAAAAAGTATATAGTCAAGATGCTTTGTAAAGCTATGATAAGGAATAACTGTAAAATCTACTGAATTCTTGAGTCCACTTAAATAGCTTGTGCTGCTTCATGGCAATATAAAATGAACTATTGTCTGCTGATGCATTTGAACCCAGAAGTGATCATTCAAAAAGAAGAGAGAGAAAAAAAAAAAAAAAAAAGAAGGGGGGAGGAACCCCCAAACAAAAAAAAGGTCAATCTCGTCCATCTCTCCCAGCTGAGTGATCTTGAGTTAAAAATCTGCAAAGTTGCAGAAATTACTTCCAGTAGTGAGGTAAATAAATATGTAAAAATGAAGACACCAAGAGAAATATATTAACACTAACATAAGAAAAAGGCAAGAAGTTCAAGAATATACCAGTAATACCAGTAATTCTAGGCAACATGTAATGAAAAATATAGTTATCTGATAAATAAGCATTAAAAACTCAGAACATATCTATACTGTACACAGATCATTCAACAGTTTCGAGTTTTGCATGTAAAATTTAGTATTGGTCATTGCCGAATTTAAAGGGAAGTCAAATATTTAAAGGGACATTTACTATAACCTTTATACAATTCATTCCATACTACTTAACCTATTTTCCTGCACACCTGCCCAATATACACATAACACACTTTCCGCTTTGTGCTTCTTTTAAACTAGTGTTATACACACACACCCCTGTAGTAGTATAACAATTTAGACTTTGCAAAAGAACACATGAACAGGTAAATTTCGTATAAAAACTTTGAAAATTTAACCATTAACCTCAATGGTAGAAAAACAGTTCACCAAGAAGATGTCCGAACAATGAAATTAAATACAAAAAGCATGTGTCTAGTATAGCTATCTTAAATCAAAATGACTAATTCATTTGCACAAATCACCTGTTCTGAGAAATACTCACAGAAAATTAGTGTCACAATTAAAACTAAGCAAACACAGAAAATTCATGTAAGCTACCCTACAGTGAGATTGATTATAGTCTTCCAGTCCTCAGGACCCCCCCCACCCTGACATCATGACCTTGCAAAGGTAACAGTGAGACTTGCCAGCTCTCTCTGCACTCATGAATGCATCTGATCGGATCCCATGGACTTGTGTATTCCCAGTTTGTTTAAGTGTTCCCTAACCTGGCCCTCCTCCACTGAGGTACGTCTTTCTTGCTTCAGACTTTTCAACTGGTATCAGGAACCCATGGTTCCTGAAGACTGATCTTATCAGTAGAGACCAAAGGGGAGAAGGCACTATGTACTGCGTCCTCTTCTGTGTCCTTTGTCTCCAGGTTCCCTGACCCATTCAGCACACAGGCCCACATTTCCCATAGTCATCTTCTTCCTGCTGTTAAATCTGAAGGAGAACAAGAAGGGCTTCTACAAGCTCCTCACCAGATTAAACCCCAGGTGGGCTTTGGCTTTGCTAGCTAACCCCATCCCTCTATACTCCTCTCCAGCCACCTGTCCCTGCTTTCACCTCTTGTATGTTCCCTTTTTACACTTGAGCTTTGCCAGGGCCTCCTTGCTAATTCATGCAGTCCTACTGCCACCTTCGCTTGATTTCTTGCTCATTGTGATGGACCAATCTTGAGCTGGAAGGACGTGATCCTTGGAAGCCAAGGCCACTAAACATTTGTTGGTTAATGGGATACCATTCCTTCACCTGCTACAAATTTTCTGCATGACACTAACCAGATTATTCCCAGAGAAGTGACATCCATATATTCTTCATTTTGTCTCTGCTTAACTTGAAATGGTATTATTAGACTTACTGTCACTCCCAGCACCTGCCTCCACTGGTCAGCGAAACTTGAGCTTTGTGTATATTCTTCTATAAACCATGAGGAATTTTGTACCTGCCTGCGTCACGACTTTCATCTGTAAAAGGGGATATCAATGTATTCTTCTCTCTCAAGACTTTTCACTAATGTTTTGTCAACCATGCAGCCATTACATTGATGGCCAACAGGCCTAAGCAGTCTATTCAGGCTGGAGCTTGTAAAGTAAACACAGCTATGGCATAAATCAATCACCAAAAAGTTTTAAAATGATAACAATAACCTGTGTGTATATAGCTGCTTGTTAAATAAGCACTGTTCAACTCATTCTGTATGCCAAATGAGAAAGAATAGAAAAAACTATGTTAGAATGCAACCGAATACATCAGAATGTATATGCATGTCAAGGATAAAGGCTGTACATGAAAACGTAAAGCTTATTTCTAGCACGTTATATAAATCCTTACAAACAGGTTATGCAAAATCCACGTCATCCTCCAGTCCACTGGCCCGCTACATAGCCTCTTACCTATTATATCCAGAACATATATTTCAGACACTACCTTGCAAGGTCAAGTCTCCACACATTGTGCAAAGACGCAGCAGAAACTTGTAATTTCATGCCATTCGCCATTCAGAACTCACAGAAATCCCCAGTACTACATTCATCCACTGCAATTTCTCTATTTCTTTCATTCCAACTCCCCCAATGAAAGACGCACATCCAACACACTTCTATTCAAACTTTAGTAGGTATCTCAAGAAGACCCTTCAGATAAAGGGCAGCCAGCCTAACAGACTGGGCCCACGTGAACAAGCATCCACACAATACTCCTCGACTCAAGGAACCACATGGGCACATGTGGCAGACTAAACATTTCCTATTCTTGTCATTACCTCTCCTTGGAGCGACAACCACCATACAACTGGCTATGCACGAACCTCCAGCACACGCTCCATAAACACATATCCCTACAACACAACTGGATATAGCTACATCTTTAAGAAGACTTAGGTTTTCAGTCAAGCCGCAGGTGAACATCCAATCACATGTTTATACCTGACTGAGCCCAAATCCATCACATGGCGACTGCACCTTCATTCTGGGTATAGGACATTTACTTTCCAGTTGCTTGATGAAGGAGCAAACACAAAATACAGTTCCTGTGAGAGCACTTAGGTGGAGAAGTTGGAAACTACTGTGTCAAAAGTACCAACCTAGCCTGAATAAGTTCAGGAAATAAGGAAAGAGTTTGCACATTTGTGGAATGTACTACTTTAATTTTAAAGCATTCATTTAAAAACTTATGCCAGTATAAGCCTTGAATACTGACAGTGATAGAGTTAAAGCAAATGTTAGCAGGCATTAAACACTACATACTACCTGTTTGTTAAAAAGACTGACAAACTATAGACATTTATTTTCATATATCAGTATTATGGCATTTATTTGTTCTCCTGTAATCAAAAAGACAGTAAAAAGGTGCTGAGGAGCTTCATTCAGCACCCCACTGCCTACTACCTCAAATTCACTTTTTTCAATTTTTACTTAAAAAGCAATGTTAGGAGTTAAGTTCTGAGCCTCACATGTAGCCCTCTATACTCTGCAGCTTCAGTAAAATCACCTCTCCTGACCTAAGTGCATCATACTACCCTGAAGGCTTTAAGGTTACACATGCTCATCACCTCCCTGCCTAAACTTTAGAATACATTTACTACAGTACACAGACTAAATTGATACACAAAGCTCAGTATCAAGGAGTTACAATTTTTCGTCCCTGTTTGTGTGTGTTTGTCTATATGCGTATATGTGTACACAAAAATATACAAAAGCTTATGCATTACTGAAGTTATCGTATTGTCTAAAGTGGTAAATATTAATTTAAATGACTAAAATGTTCTCCAAGCAACAAGAGACACAAAATGCTCTTTGAAATGCTCTGCTTTCATACAAGATTATCTGAAAGACTGTAAAAAAAGACATGAAATCTTAATTCAGCAGAGCTTCTACATCCTACTCTCCCACGATGCCATTTCTTTAAATGTCCACATATCACCCTTTGCAACACCACCATTACATCTTGCTTGTGTTATCTACCCAAGAACTTCAGTTAAGAGTCAGGACACCTGAGCTTCAGCTCCTCTGCAGCTATGCATCTATCCTGGTTAGCTAATAGATGCATAATGCCTGGTCAGAAATTGGGCATGCTCTTCTTGCCAGGTAGCTGCTGATTTTCAGAACTGCCTGAGGTCAAAGAGAACTCTGCCACACAGCTGCAAGGCAAGCCAAAGCTCAGGCACCACTTCTGGGCTCTCAGCATGCCAAAAGTCTTCAGAGCCACTATATCACCCTGGCCTGAATGCGGGACAGGCCTACCCCACAACAGTTTTGTTTTGTTTTTAAAGTCAATATATTATGTTTTGTAAGTGAAATTTTCCACTACTTTGTCAGATACAGGACCGTAGTACGTTCATAGGTACCACTCCCACCAACTGGGAGTTTTCCCACATGGTGCATTCACTAAAATTGCAACTAAAAATTATCTATCGCATTCTCAGGGTTGGTTTGTATTCTGCATCTTCAGAAAACTACCATAAAGCATTTCCCATTTCTGCCATGTCTCACCCATACTCATCTGGCATAAACAGATTAAATCATCAAAAGCTTTATTTAATTATAGCCATTTTTTTCAAATACGACTGCAAGGACATCTTCACTACATTTTATTTTCATAAGGAGAGTAAAGAATTTGACAACAACTGGTTGGTACTCAAACAGCCCAAAACAATGGCAGGAATTAAAATTAAAAAGGGATATGCTTTTCAACAAGGAATGATGTTAAAGTAATGGTCGTTCACAGGTTCATTTGAAATGCCTACCAATCTACAGTCAAGAGGACAGAAATAAAGGCTGCAGATTTGTCCCATTATTACAATCCCTGATGCAATCTGGCACCTTACCACGTCTAAGACGTGTATCATTTCAACTATTCACTTTCAAATATGACATAGGACTATCTATCAAATTACACTCACGCACCTGAGCCTAACTGCATTACGTCACCCCCCAATTTTTAAGAGTTACCTTTCTATGAAATTTTAAAAGCCCAAACTATAAGCTAGAGCTTAACTGCTGACTAACCTCACATTTCAGTGCGGCAGGTCTATGTAAAAGTTCACCACTTTGCAAAAAAGCTACGAAGTGCTATATTTCTTCCTCCAGAAGTGAGGATCCACTGGCATCAAACCAATTTGTATGAACTCAGCCTATTAATCAAATAAGCAGAGGCCGGCCTGTCATAAAAATATTGTCTACAACTAACCCCAAGAACAAACAAAGCATACCCATCCTTAAGAATGGAAGGGAAACCTCACCAGATCATCTCTTGGTGAAAGTAGCTAAGTTTTTGATAAAGGTGTGTTTGGAAAGGATGCATTTAATACACAGCAAGAATTAAAGAGAGTTGGTTGCCCTTCTGTAATCCATTAGAAGGTTCCAAGACAACAGAAGAGCATTGACCCAAACATTCAGAAAGTTGACAGAGCAAAAATCATAAAAACCTGAAGTACAGAATCCAGACAGGAAGAACAAAAAACCCACAACATATGCACAGACAACAGCAAAGCGTCAGCCCGTTACAAAATTCTGATTATGAAAAACTAGTGTGAAGAATAAAAGAACTTAAGATGAAGCAATCATTCTAATCTCTTTTTTTTTGTTTTAAAAAAGTGTAGTTATTGCTGTGTTACAGGTATTAAACTGATACTCACGTAACTCACCTCCTGTTTGTTCATCGCACTAAGCTATCAGAAAAGCATCGTTCCAGGGCTTAAAATTAAAAGTAGCATCACTCTTTTTGGCCTAAAGGCCACAACAACTTAAGGTCACAGCAAATTCTGAAGTACCTCTTTGTAACAATTTTGAAGTCTTATCTTTGGCAAAACAGTAATTATCACATTTCAGACAGGAACTGTGATGCTGTACTAGTAAGACATGCTATTCAGAAAGAAGAACAAATATATTCCAAGACTCTTCTTCCTCTGCTGTGGCTTGCAAAACTGCTGATATTTAACCTGAGTTGAGCTGATATTTAACCACAGCTGAATTATCGAACAGATTCTATGACATACACTCCTACATGCCTCCAATGAGAGAAAAGCATCTGACTTGAAAAAAGTTGTAAGTCAGCGCTTTAAAAAAAGTAGGAAATGCCAACACATCATACAATTCTGACAATTTATTATGCAGAAATAGCAAGTTTCAAAACTGATTTCCTCTTAATATCACACTTTCTGATAATGTATTTTCACTATTTTATTATGTCACTACAGGGCCAAAACCAATTAAAAATGTGCTTCAATATCAAAGGAATGCAACTATTACCCTAATCAAAAAGTTCATTTACAAAGCTGTTGCATAAACTAGAATGACTGTACATAATATTTTGTTCTGCACTCCGAAAGTTATTTGCTAGCAGAACACAGAATCTGGAAATTATTGACGGATAAACACAAAACACCACAAATTTCCTTCAAAGTCACTTAATAAATAACTGAGGTTTTCGTTCAGGATTTCCTTCAATCAAAATTAAAGAATAGAAGTAAATTATATGCAAGAGTGGGAAAAGGGAAGAAGGAACTGGAAACAGTATTGCTGTGAATTCTGAAAATATGGAGACTGGGTAGTTACTTCCCAGGGTACAAGCTGTACCTGAAAAAAAAATTCATAGCAAAACCTGTATTTTGCACAGAATACATGTTTTCCGTTCTGCCAGCAGAAATAACACCTTCAGCAACAACAAAGCCCAAATAAATAAATAACCAATGAAACAAACAAACCAACCCCCCCCCGCCCCCCCCAAACAACGAACTTGAGCTTTTTCCAACAAGAGAACCCATTGAAGACCATATTTTGCTTCCAAGAATAAATTTGGAAGAAGCAACTCTGTTCCAACACACAATACTTACAGAGACTTTTCCTAAACCAGTTTTGATAATAAAGTTTCTAAATTAGTAAAACAACAACAATAAATTCTAAAGAGTAAACACTGTCCAAACATTTTCCATATATCCAAATTTTCCTTTAGGTAGGATAGTTTAACAATTTCAGCTTTCATTCCTTAAACCAGTCTCATTTTCATTACAAGAAATGGACAAAGGTAAATACAGGTAACATGGAAAGAAAGGGAGGAAAAGAAAACCCTCACTCAAATCACCAGAAGGATCTTAATTCACTTCCCTTAATGATTAAAAACTTTTTCATTCTCAAAGTACAGCATTCAAAAGCTTTGAAAACTGGTGCTGTAGCCAAGAACATCTTACATGAGTAAGCCTGCTAGCTCATATTCCAGAAGAACGCGGCACAGTTTGAAGAGGGTATCATTATGAAAAAGAAGGTGCCTTCAGAGTTATTTGACGTAATGCTGTGATAGACCTTCAGTGACAGAATAGGCACTGAGAACCTGACCCACCAGTCTGTCCTTCTGAGGAGTCGGAGCACAGAAGGGAATTGCAATGACCTGCTTGAACCTGCTGGTACCACTGAGATGGCCAAGCCTGCACTAGAACTAGACCAAGATTCTTCCTGTTGTGAAGCCCTGGGATCTCAACATAGTCTGCAAAACAGACTTGGCAGAAAAAACCAAACACAAGTGACTATAATGAGCACTACATCTGGTAAAATGTTATATAGTCCTCTAGTCCATGAGTAGAAACACCTAAGGATATATTACAAAAACAGATGGTCTGCTGAAGACAATCTGATGACTACTACAGAATTTCCAAACACTTCCCCTCTTCATATGAAAGTCATCTCATCTTGCACAAGTTCAGCTTCACCTAGTTTTCATATAGGCATCTACCTCCACTAATAGAAAGAACAAGTTATTATCTACTGTTGTTGGTAGACAGCACCACACCTCAAATTTCTACCCTTTCTCGACGACCTAATATAGTTCACTGAACTCCACCAATACATGGAGGAAAAGCATTAATGCTTCAATCTTCAGAGAACCCTAATAAGAACTGCCAACCACAACTCCACTCTCCCAGAGTCCCTCAAAAGAAATAAAATGCTTTGAATGATTCCATTTCATATTATTTAATAGATGCATATATTAACTATGCAGCTATATATAGCTAAAATAACCATAGTTAATTACTGTATTTAATAAAGCTAGATGTAGGCTACACTGCTCAAAGATTCCCCATGTGTTTTGCAACTGCAGAATACATGACACTGATGCTATTTCCACAGCACCAAATGTCTGAAGCCCAGGTACAATTCTGAATTAAGGTTACTGGCGGTGAAAACACACGTAGCGATTTCCTAAATTTGTTTAGGGGGGGCAGATCTTCCATGCCTTGAGTGAGACTTTATTGATACACATACCGCTTTAGAACCACAGCGTTTCCTAGGCTTGTGGTGAACTGCAGGTGGTGTTCTTTGCAACAGGGATAATAGGCACAAAAATCTATTAAAAAAGGTTATAAGCATGCCTGGTTATCTTTCATCAGCCACGAAGAGCACAAGAACCTGCAGAGGTTTGGAAGAATGCCAGGAAAAAAGTAGTTCCTTTATAACCAAATTCTTTTCTCTGTGCAGGTAACATTGTCTTACAGATGTTAAAACACCTACAACTTTTATTTTGTAGTAATTTATAGATGGTAGTGTTAATTCTTCTGTGCAACTGTCGACCAATTCTTGGAAACAATGTGTGTGCATCATTCTGACAGTTCTGGCTTAGTTTATTTCATCTGAGCACAACAGTTGACTTTCTCTAATAACAGTATTACTATCTCTTCATGTCAGAGAGAGCTTAGTTCTGAGACGATGTCAAGACAGTCCAGCCTGATAAGGTAGCTCACGATCCATGGAAAAGGTCTCTGAAGCAGGAATTAGTTGCTGCAGTGACAGGAGAGAAAATGAGCTTTTAACCCCAAAGATACAATACAAAAATTCTAGAATAAGGGAAGTATACTAAGCTTGTCTATCAGATCCCCACAAATCTTAGGCTACTCTAAGGAACGGTCCATGCCATAACAGCACTTAAGGAAGCTGCTGTTTGTGACTACGGTATTACCAGAGACTTCCAAAGAACACTGCCAGTAACAAGAACTTCCTACTCTGCACTGTAGGTAAGACTTTGGCGGAGGTCTCTGAAGGTGGTCTTATCATCGCTTTGCACAATGCTTATCTAAGAGCCTCCTGTGATGGCCAGAGCTAGGGTTTAACAGTTCCTTTATGTCACTGTCAAATGCTAGGGATGAGACCCACATTGCAGAACTCTGGAGTTTTCTTTTTTAGAAAATAATAACATTTACTTACAAAGAACTGTTTAGAAACGCCAGCCACACAGTCCAAACGTGTGGACTAACTAGACTTGGAAGCCATTTATCTCAAAAAGAAAAAAGGAAGTAAGAGACTCACTGACACTAGTTTCATTGTGAATGAACTGAGTATAAATAAACTGAACTGAATATACATAAAATGAACTAGTAAGTGTCACATTAGTCTAAGAGTAAGAAAACAGTAACAGGTTTTAGATTATTTTTCTTTGAGTAATACTATATGAAGTATAGTATGAGTCAATAACTCCACTGCTATGACGAAAAACTATCACGTCATTTTCTGAAAGTTAAGTTTCTTAAAAGAAGTTCCATTCCTATTTTCAGCCCTAAAGAAAGTATTTTTGAGAAGCCTCTTAAACCCTGTATTTGACTGTTTTACAGTCATCCAACCTTGAACACTATTCAAATAAGCTACTTTTTTTTTTTTTCCTTTTACTGCATCTGCACATCTTAGATAGACGTTTACATTTAGGGAACACCACATTTGTTCATTTAATAACCATTAAGATTCCTGTAATTAGATAATTTTAAAGAGAGCATCAATTTTCCCAATTTATTTGTGCTAAGCGTGCAGTGAAAACCAACTGTCTGGAAAAGAATGACTGGAAAAGAACTGAAATTAAGCCCTGAAAATTTGGACATTTAACTAGTACCATTATACGCATCTACTAATCACTGTGGGTATAGCAGCACAGCTGCTCTAGTTGTAAACACATTTCAAAAGTGCCCCTGGAAAGATGTACCTTCTTCCTTTCTTCTTAGAAAGATGCATTCTTCTATTTCTTGGCCAGTTAACATTTCGTAGGTAGAGGCAGAGCCAGACTTCCTACAAATCTACTTTTGGGGGAGGAAGGCATGTAACATAGGAGAAACAGAAAAGAATATCAAGATAACAGCCCACTTCCAATCTACCTTTCTTCATGCTCTTCCTAGCAAAAAAAAAAAAATGCTTTGTTTGGAAGAAGGAAGAAAGATACAGGGAGAAAGTTTCCACCTCCCTATATAGCCAACAAAGGCAAAAAATAATCAACCTGAGGTAATGGTTTAAGTGTGAAAACTTTCGGACAAGAGGCTACCACCTGCATAGCTGCATCATTACACTGACGTTGCTATCATTACCTACAGCGACTGAAAACTGTAAGCTGTCCCAATACACTGCTGCTTTGGTATCAGTGATTTCAAATCTTACTTTTGCATGCAATAAATATTATATTAAGATAATTTCACTGCAGTGATTCTTTTTACAAGGCAGCTCTTGACAAGTTCTTATCCGAAGGCAAGCAATCCTAACCCTTAGTTAGGCATGAAACATCAGCAGGGTCTAAAGCTTTCAGGCACGTTCCCTGTATCAGAAACGTTTATTTCTGAGGATCAGTGTACACTTGCACACTACATATGAAAGGTATGCCGACTCACTCCTCGAATACCCCAGGACAGATACCGCAGGCC
>NW_009231406.1:0-9238 GCF_000690835.1 Fulmarus glacialis
TTAATGATTCTATGATTCTATGAATATGCTCTGGTCCGTTGGACCAGACGAACAGCAGCAATATATTCTGTTTGAGATGGTGGTGCTTCAAGACTGGCACGATTTAAAACAAAAATCATCTTAAAACTAGAACAGTATTATTTTCAAATGCCATTATTATGAAAACCCAAGTGCAAAGGAAACACTGGTTTTCTTTTCAATATTTTAAAAAAATATACCTGCCTTCACTGTACACAACTCAAGAGGACATGACATCATGGCTGTGATATTTCTTTGCAGTGGCAGTCAACAAACAAGGGAACTAAGCCAGTATGTTGACCGTCTCACTTGTAACCCAGCTTATTGCTCAACAGGCACCTCAAAGCAAGAGAGAGCATGATACTCACTTCTGCTCATGGCCAGTAACAGCTAAAATAGAAGTCTGCCCTGGTTTGAAGCTCAGAAAATACTGCAGCTGTTGCAATTCCTCTGCTATTTCAGACAAAGCTGTCTTCAGTGATGCTAGGCAACCATTAGCCTTACGTGATATTCTTGGGAGTAGACTACTTTCTCCAGAGTTTAGCTGAAACCCCATTAATCTTCATCCCTATGCAGAATATGCATCTTCTCTTGTTCCCATGTCATAATTTAACTCTGAACAAAGTTTTGATCCATAAGAGCAAAGACAATAATGCAACACATGAAACATCTTGTTTGATCCTTTGAATTTTCATGGGTTATCCACTAAATTGGTAAATTATTGTTTTTATTGTACTGATGCGATGAAATTGCACAATGACTATGAATGAAATTCACTGCCAAGACGATGCATTAACTCTGTTCTACTGTATGAGTATGCAACTATTTCCCCCAGTGAAACCTCAACTCCTCTTTTATGTTCTAGCTGTTATCATCAATATGGGATAGAGGTGTAGAATAAATATGAAACTGTTCGGTATAAATTTTGACTGTGTGTGTCACAAATAATCTACTCATGTTGTATGACTATCTGCATTAATAGTCTTGGAGAAATTTCTGACAGAATGATATACTAAGCACTGGCTAGTTGAGTAGGTATGGTGTTTGCTACTCTTACCAACATGCTAGCTGATTTCTTCTGCCACATCTTGCTTTGAACTCAGAAAATAAGTTATGGGCATTTTGCAAATGTACTATTTGGAATTAGTTCAACTATAAAGAGACAATGCATGGATTTCTAGATTTTCCAAGTAAAATTATTTGGCTTTGGACATAGAAGTCTTTTACTGAGCAACACACATGCACATATTAATTTTTATCTTCTGCTCTTTTAGCTTTTATTTTAAGCATACGAGACAGAAGGAAAGGAGGATATCACTAAATTTTGGTATAAGAGAGCAGTAGAAAAAAGGTCAATTATTTTCAGAATGATACCTGCAACTAGTGTTTCAAAATACCTAAACTACAATTTGCAGTGACACTCTTAGGCTAGATTCCAGTGATTAAAGACATGTCTATTTTGGATAGTACTGCAGAAGTAAAGGAATTCAAGATTCATCGTCATAATAGTTCAACTTCACACATACTCATTGGGCAAAAAGAATAAAAAACCCCTACTTGTATGAAAAACGTTTGTGCTCTCAGCTTTAGTATGACCAGAACAGATTTATTGATTGTAATTATGTGCTCATCTTAAGAATGCTTTAAAAAAAAAAAAAAAAAGCAGTCTACATTCAGACCTCCCGGTGCCATCAGCAGTGGATTACAGTGACTGAAGTCAATGAGTTATTCAATGAAATACACATCAAAAGAAGGAAAATATGCCCACCTTAGCAGTGTCATACTAAAATCAGGTAGCAAAACTGCATCTCTTTCCATTGCTTTTGATATGTAATTATTTCCTCTTCTTCATATGCAAGTATTTTAGAATTATAGACTAGAGATCATCAGAAACTTTACATTAAATGATTCTGACATTGGATCATATAGTGAAGATACAGCAGCATTAAAATTGGATAGTTCAAGTTCCCCAGCTACATTTTCTGGAAGAAGGGAAAGTGACTGACATTTTCAAAACAGGCAGGAACCCTTCAAATGGATTTCTCATTGCAGAAAAAAAGTAAAATTCTTAAGTCTTACAATAGCCATAGAACAGAATCGCTGTCTTCTCATCAGCTCCATTTAAAAGAAACCAAAAAAACCCCAAACACCACCACCCCCCTCCCCAAAACCCACAAACCATCTCTGGAGAAGGCTCTACTTAAATCAATATAAACTGTGTCATTAGCATCAAAAGAAGCAATTTTCACCCTTTCAGATTGATACATTCAGACTATGTTTTAAATCAACGAATTTTCCATCTGAATTAAATGTCCTCTTCATACTTAAAAACTGCTGTTGGAAAGTAGCTGACTCCAGAAACTGCAGACTAGTCTATAATCCCGTTTAGCAGACACAAAGGGCAGTGTCAATGCAGCAACGGAGATTCTGCAAAACCAGGTAGCTATACAGACCTCAGAGAAGAAAGAAGGGAGAAAAAAGGGATTCAAGAAGTCTTGGGTTTAATCCTAGAATAGCAACAAGCTTCTTAAGTAATTTAGATGAAAATGATAGTTAGGGTGGTTTTATGTTTGTTTGGGTTTTTTTGTTTGGTTTTTTGGGGTTTTTTTTTGAGGCAGAGCTCATTTCCTATTATCTAGGCTTAACTGGAAGCAAACACAATCATGCTGCAATTTAGTTTAGCACCTACGAGACAGTGGCAGGCAAATGACTCCTTCACTGTGCCAGCTGAAATTGTGGAGGCAGGATTCCAGACTGACACCATGTTGCAAGGTATATTATGACAAGATTATACATAAATGGCCTTTGCAATCCTATTCTGTGCCTGCAGTTTTTAAATGCTAAGGCACAGAAGAGCGTATTCATATGAAGTGCATAAAAGCATATGCTATATTTAAAACTTCAGCTGTATTATGGAGCAAGTTATCATTTTTAAAGAGTGCTCTGAATTGGACTGAAGAAATTAAATGCCCTAAATGAGAATAATCTCCTGAGATATTCATGAATGGTTTTAACTTCCATGTATATAAAAAAAAAAAAATCCCACAGTATCATTTGTCAACTGCCATGTAGAAAGCCAACTCCTGTAAAAGAATTGCTTCAAATTTCACTCCTTTGACATTTTCTAAAATTAAAGTATTTCTTCATGGCAGGAAGTTCCAGATTATTAATGAACAGTAGAATAGCTAGCAATAAAATAATAATTTGAGACAACTCTAATGGTTCCTCTAACTTGTCATAAGGAACACTGTAAAATGAGAAGTAGTATGCTAACATCATTTCCATCACCAGAAATGGATTTTAAGTGGATACCATCTACACCAAAGTATTTTTAATAGTCAATGGTTCAGATTTATCTTATGGGGCAACTTTTTCTTGTTTTTTTTTCCTCCATATTTAGTTCATATTGACCTCTTAGGCTTGCAGAACAGTGGCTGATGTTCAAAAATAACATCACTATATATACAACTAACTGAAAAATTATGGTCTGAACGTAAGTAGAAAACTTCTAGCATTTCCATCAGATTTCAAAGCAGTTTTACTAACATTGCAAAACTGCTATTATGCTAAAATGATTGTATGAAATATGTATGAGACTACAGGTAAAACGGGGTTAGGAGAAATTAACAGCTAGATAAAACTAAATGCTGAAAGTTAAGTACGGATAGGGACTAAGTATGTAAGTAGAAAGATATGAAGAAAATAAGAAGTGAGAGTAAATTCAGCTGCCACTTAAACTGTACAAAGACTTATATTTGTTCTTGAACCTAACCTTCTGGTGTGTTAGAACTGCACACCCAGGCATACCACAGTTCTCCACTCTTACTGACCCGACACCTGATTATAAGCATCTTCCCACCAAAGTCTCCCATGTGTCAGGTTCTTGCTGAACAAGCTGGTCAAATACTGTAATATTTGACCCCTTCAAAAAAAGGGGGTGGTGCTGCCCACCTTTCACATAGTACAAAAGTGGGAAGAGTATTGAGAGATTTGGGCTTACCTCCCTTGTCAGTCTGAAGGATTTCAGTGTCATCGCTCCTGTCTATCAGGACAACATTCGACCCAGTGGACTTTTATTTGAAATACTGAAACAGCCTCTAGTTTATAATACTATCAACTTACCTACACAGCCTGTGCATTTGCCATGATCCTGTAGAAAGGTGCCACGCTTATTTTCCTCTGTTTTATATTCCTGAGGGTCATTGCTGAAATGCTTAGGAACATAAAAACAACACCACCAGGTCAGAACAAAGAGCAATCTCGCCCAGTATCCTGGCTTTGACAGTAGTCAAAAATAGAGGCCTACAGGACAGATCAAGAATAGAGCAAGCAAGAAACGATCCTTTCCCAGACTATTCTTCCAGGCTTGAATACATGGAGGCTCAGGGACTACCTGACCCAAAAGGAAATGCTTTTGTAGTTATAGTCTTTGATTGATAGATTTCTTTTCCATGAACATCTCCAGTCTTCCCTTGAAAACACATACATTTTTAGCATCAATATCCTGTGTTGAGGAATTTCACAGCACAATGTGTGAAGAACTATCTCCCTTTGTTTGCTTTAAACCTCACCACTTGAACTTCACTTGACTCCCCCTAGCCCTTGTATTGGAAGGGGTGCTGGACAGCTGATCTTGACTTCCCTTTTCCACCCAACTTCTTTTATATGCCTGTATCATACCTCTTCTCAGCTGTATCTTTTGCAGGCTGAAGACTACTAGCCTAAGTAGTTCCTTCTACAAAATTATTTCCCTACCTCTGATCATCCTCACCATCCCTGTGCCATTTCCATTCTACTATATTTCTTCCAATACAGGCCAACCAGAACCACAAAGAGCATTCATAAGGCAGGTGCAACATGCATCAGTGGCACACCGATGTTCTCAGCATCTGAGAACATCCCTCCAAAATGATGGGAGGTCTTGGCTGCAGAAAGTCTTCAGGACAAGACGAGGGAGGAGGAGAGGAACAGTACAGTGCCAGAACGTAGTTTTGGAAAACAGCCATGCTAAAGCAAAGTCAGTCTTCAATTTTGCAAACAGGCAATGTAAAGAAGGCATAAGGATCCAGCCAGCAAGCAACTATGACACTGTGTTATAAACAACCTTCAAATGATGAAGAATCAAGAAAATGCAAGTAAAACAGAAAGACAAGGTTCAAGCATTGTGAGAGGAAGCCATGCGTTATGGTTGCAAAGTCAAAACCAGTTAAGCAAGGAGTTCAAAGTAGTAATGAAAAGAAACGTAAGAGGCCTCTCTGCTAGGCTTTTTCTATGTAACCTAAACCTAGACTGATCACAAGGTTACTTTTTTGGCAAAGCCAGACTGCTGCCTTAAAAAGTGTTAACTGATTAGTGCCACTTCTGGTCTGTGGTTGTAAGCTAAGATTCCCATCTAGCTCACAGAGGAACCGCAGCCAGATACAGCAATAAAGAACAACTGCTGAAAGCAACGGCACACTTCCTAGAGTGAGAAAAATCACTCCTGCCCAGAGGTACAATTGCTGCATAGTAGGGTGAATTTTACTGAACAGTATTAGGACCTGTTATAAGCAAATAAAGCAAATATTCCCTTCCTTAGGAGAAGGGGACTGTATGATTTCAAGGCTGCAATGCCTTTGAAACTCAGTAAGGACCATTTATTGACAGGCAGACACTGATAAAATAATAATTAAAAAAATACATACATACGTATTTTGCTTTGCCACTCCAGAAATGAAAAGTGGAGAGATGCCAAGCACAGACTAACAGCTCCCAGGAGAAGGAGGGATGCTGAAGGAGATTGGAAACAAGCCAGAGCAAGCGACACTAAGTTAGCAGATGTTCTGATGGAGAGGGGACAAGGGACATCGGCCAGAGTCGGGCAGGACTTTCCTCAGACTTCAGAGATCATGGGGAGGAGAAACCTCAGCCTAGCACAGTTAAATCTTGTTGGAAAACAAAACATCTAGCAGAAAGGAGAAAGTTCCTCCCACCCTCCCTGAATTTCAAGGGACTCCTGTCAAAAAAAGGCTTGAAACTAACAGGCGTCATGGCTAATTTACTGGCACAGTATTTACTGCCTTTATTCTGAGATGCTCTGTGATGAAGCACAAAGATAAACTGAATTAAGTGTACTATTATTAACAGAGGAAAGCAGAACACAATTTTATAAACTGGTATCAAAACAGAAAGAGATGGAAGTGGTGGAATGCAAGACATTTTGTCTTTTGATAAAAAGCCTTCTGATGAGTAGGTTTAAATTAAATACCAAATTTTAAAAAAGCAAATAAACTCACAGGTTCAGCACACTCTTGCAAGAGTGAACTCCACTCACATCTGCTTGCTTTTCAGGAAACTATTGAGCAGGTTTAAGGAGGCTGAGAAAGAAGTGAACTGGGAAAATAACAGTATTGCCATTTGGGTGACCAGAGTTGTTACTGTGATTTTGGCTACCCGTTGACGATTCCCGAGAACCTCAATTTTCTCATTGTAAAATGAGGTTAGTAATCCCACTGGGTGAATTACATGGTTCAGATAGATATCTAGTCTTTTAAATGAATGGAACTAAGTGATAAATTTAAGTGAAGGGAAAATAAAGTGTGAAACATTAATTAATTATCACTATATCAGGAAGCACGTTCCATCTGGCTCTGCAGAGTACCTTGATTTTCTTATGGGAATACACTGATTAGTCTTCATTGTTTCAGTTTACCCACTTGGGAACCCGAGTCTCTGAGGCAGACTTCTTTCCAATTATGTATTAAATATTGAGAGGAAAATGGATTTTGCATGGTTACATAGCTGCTACACATATTTCCTTATACTGCAAGAATTTCCTTCTCTCCTCTCTGGCCCCATAAAAGTCAAGAGTCAAGCCCCATCTTTGTGCCAAGCCAAACCTTCAAGCAGGAAAACTTTCACTAAGAGCAAGAATTGTGTCAAATCAAGTTAACTTCTATTTCTATTAGGAGCTTTGAACATGCGCAAGTAAATGCTCTGCCATACCATCTTCTCCTCCTCATGCTGATCAAGCAGAATTCAAGTTTTTTAAGAGATGTAATCAATCAGGGGACCTGAATTTTCACGACGTGGTAGAAAAATAATGCCTCTTGCAAAACTGGGAGGGAAGAATGCTGCCAAGAAACATTTTAGCCACACTGGTGATCATTTTTCCTGCAGGTACCTTTATGGATAAGATCCACAAGGGAAAAATGAAAGAAAGGGATAGAGTGAAATTACTGTAGGGGAATTGAGAGAAATTACGCTAAAAATTCACTGGTTTGAATGGTAAGAGATGGTCCAATAGTACAGGTGAATATAAATTCAGCTTATACTTTAAAAAAAAAACCAACAAACCACAACAAACAAAAACACCCAAACCCAACAAAACAATCAGATAACTACTTGTACAATTTAACACAAAAGACTCATTCAGTTCTGAACCTCCTACATCCGTTAGCAGGACTACTATTCTGCACTCGGCTGTATTGGACAGTTTAAACAACAAAAACCAGAACAGCACAACCCTATGGAAGTGTTCTCACTCTCCTAAATTTTCCAAGACTTTTACTAGCAAAGAACATCAGACATTTCCACTCTCATTCAGTGTCCCCTTTCACTGCTCATACTGCTTGGTGTATGCACACTTGGCCTCCAGACAGGAGTTAAATCCTGTTAAAGCTCACAATTATCTTCAGGAGTACTACGTCCAAAATAAGTTCATACCCAGAGTTGAACTCAGTATGTAAAGACATGTGGCCGGCCCGTATTACCTGCTTGAAATATAATTGTATTGGCTAATTGTGACAAAAGCAGTAACAATTTCTATTTGAATTTTGCAAGTCAGGCAAAGCATTAAAATCTCTCTTCAGCAACCACCGCCAAATAAACTTCTGCCTCTGCCTTTGCCGCAGTACCGACACGTCTAGTTGCCGTTGCCAGAGAGCCGCCCTGGCACTGCCAGCCCACTCAGTCCACCGCGATTGGAGAGGCTTAGTTAAGTAACCCCAACCCACAGCTCCTTCTTTGTACAGATAATTCTAGCTCTGAACAAACTGTCAATCACATCAGGCAATTGTTCCCCTTTCTTAAGGAGAGGAAAATTAATGGTTGCTGAATCAAGAGAGGTGAATAACATTAGTGTGTAAAGCACTTGAAGGCTAAAAAGCGTTGCAAAGGTGCCAACTATTGTTCCTGCTGGTGATGGCTTGTCAATGCCCTGACGCCATCAAGAAGCAGCCCTTCTTCCCTTCCCAGTCCTGAAGCATTCAAAAAAAAAAAAAACAATCCCCAAACCCCACACCATCACACACGCACTTTAGGCTAAAATTATTTTCACCTGTAAGCTGACGTATCTTTACAGAGCTCAGACAGGCTGCAGTGGGACGTAATTCCTGATGATGCTCGCACTCAGACAAGCAGCAGCTGACAGTTGTCTCCTGGCCTCTAATTCCATGGGCCCAGTGATAAAATTAAACAGCTTTAGAAATGTCTCAGCAGTGAGTGTGCTTGTTCAGCAGCCCTTCTGCTAAGGGTATCAAGCTGGATCAGCCACTGCGTGGAGGATTTATTTCACATGAATGAAAAAAATCCCCTTACAGCCTTTCTTCCCCGATAATAATTCTCCATTTAACGTCTTTAAGTCTAGAGCTGGATTTGCATTTGCAGCTTCCACATGGGGGATTAGGTGCATTGACACAGCCCATCCAGGAGAGAAAGACTTCCACTCCCACTGACATGTGGCCTGACCCACTGCAGCTTTCCAATACCACATTTTATGTCCCCAACTGGCTACAACACCCCCTACCTGCACTGGGAAACCCAGTTCTTTTAAGAAAGCTTAGAAGCCTTGGACAAACAGTGAGAACAATTTATATATTGTATTACGTTATTATCCTTAAAGGCAGGCTAGTGCTAAATAGCTCTTAAAAAGAAACTGGTAGTGTTTGGGGAAACGGGAACACAGCATTTAAATGCTCATGAGATATAAAAACATGTTTGTACTAGACATGGTTGTGAATCAAAAAAGGAAAGATATCCTTACAGTGTTTACATTCCTAGATTTAGTTCTAAAATATATTGCTTTTATTACACAAGTTCAAATTACATAGCACTTGGAGAGGTATCAGTTTCATTGTGGTTACCTAAAAACATGTTATTAACAAACATGCCTCTCACAAAAGTTCTATTATACAAAGTGACATCCAATTTTGAAAAAAATGCAGAAACTTGAATATTCACT
>NW_009231406.1:9258-68104 GCF_000690835.1 Fulmarus glacialis
AAGGAAAATCATCTTCTGCACTGAGAACCCAATAGACAAGTTATCCACACAGTGACTGAAGCAATTTTTTACTTCCCCTGCCTCTTCAATTTCCTCCATAGTAGTTGCTTTCTTTTTCTCAGGCTAGTTCAGCACCATCATTAAATTTATTTAGATTAATGCCAATCCTAGGCATTGACACAAATGTTACATAAGACAATAATTTCCATTTGTTCTACTATTTGCAATTTTTTCTAAATGGAACAATTACATACATCTTGTTTGAACAAAGCCATTTATAGACCAGACCCAAACACCAATCTTCAGCTTAGTCAAAACCCAGATAATAATTTTCTGGTTTTGGTATTATGGGACTTAGTGTGGCTTGACTATGAAGAAGTTTGAGCTGAGAAGATAGAAGTCAAAAAGAAAAGGAAAAAAAAAGCACCAGGATAAACCAATCTTTTATCACCTAGAGAAGGGAGACTCAATTAAGTGAGAATGTGGCAATACAGAGTAGGCAGAAGTTACATCCCTGTGAAAAAGAGACTGTGTAATATTAATGTGAAGAGTAGTCAGGTAGGCAATATAGTTAGCAATAGGACTGACTAATATGACCAGGATATAGGCTGGGATCCATCAGGATGGAGTGCAGGATTTACATTATGTTGCTAATTGTATCATGTTTTATTTAAGAACTTCAACTGTAAGTATAGGATGTAAGTTTGCAGTCTATAGGGGTAACAAAAACAAATTTCAAGGTTATAACTGTAGCAGCGGTACAAAAGCCTACGGAATGTTCAGAAAATAAAAGGTGATGAGGTAGCAACATTTGTTAACCACCAAGATGGTATTAAATAATTAAGGAAAAAAGAAGTCATCACGTTAAAATATCATTTTCTTAATGATAATTAGTGAAATTAGGACAGGCAGTCTCAGGATCTGTTACAGACCCAGGTCAAAGTCAGAGAGGGTTGGAGGTCTCTATAACATCACTGGGGAAAGACATACTACTGCCTCTGGAGTAATAGGAGACACTTCCACAGGCCTTTGAATTTGCCAGCAGAAGTGGTAAGTGTTCCTGGTTAGTGTCATAGCTCATATTTTTCTTCATCATTTAAGGTTATTAATATTGCCTTTTAAAAACATAACTAATTTTTAGTTTGGAAAAGAAAAAGTGTACTAAAAATGCAATCATTCAACCTCTTCCTCCTTAGGTGATTTCCAGCCTTCAGAGAGGCCACACACGGAGTCAGGCTGACACCACTCGCAAAAGGGAGGAGGGATGAGCAAGAGGAAGCTCCCTCTCTGGCAGAGAGATCCTCTCAGGCATCAGTGTCTCAGCTGGATTACAGGGTTGCTGCTGGAAGCCAGCCCCATTTCTTGGTGCCCCGGCAGGGTTTTCCACAAAATTGGTTGTTTCTGAGCTCGACCTTACCACAGCAGCAGAAACATCTCCTGGGGCTGGTTGGTGACAATAAGGTGGGTAAACCTACTAAGCCACAGTACAACAGATTGTTTAACTGAGCAAAAGTTGCTTGTCAGTAGTTCTCCAGTGTGTCTGCTGTCTTTTCTGAGTAGTCAGAGCTAGATCTAAACCTAGCTGTCAAGTTTAAAGGTACTTCAGCTTGTACATCATCTACAATTTTGCCGTCAATTCATCAAGCTGAGTTTTGTCCTAATGACGCTTTCCAAGGTCCAGGCTACTCCTAACAAGCCTAGACGCAAATAGAAATCTTCATGTTTTGACCTTGGTGTTAAATTATTTTTTCCCAGGTTATTACTACATACATGAACAAGAGCAGTCTTTCCAGGGATCTCTGGGGCTGCCCTGTCCTACTCTCTTTCTGTTTCCCCTTGACTGATGCTCAATGTCAGCCTGAGAGTCCTGCAGGAGGCTGTAATAGCTGCCCATGTTGTGCTCATCCAGTCCTGCTGAGTTCAATAGCTGGAGTTCAGCACAGCCACAGAAGCATAACAGAGTGACATCTGAGAACAGCAAATATCTGAAGAGGATTCGTATAATAGTTTTAAGCCTATGAAAGTACAGTAATTTAGCTAAAAGATTTCTATAAATAAGGAGACAGGCTATTAGTTCTGAAAGGAGTGGAAGGAGCAGAAAAAGATGCCATTTTTGTAGTGGAAGGAAAAGTGACAGAAAAGAGGGCACAGTATGGCATGCCAAAGTCTTACCTGTTTCTGCTGCGTCAGACCAGATCTCTCTCCACTCAAATACACACTTTTTCCCCATAGTAACTGATACAGAGTAAGATGAAGGTAAAAGACATCAAAAAGGAACTGATTAGAGCAGTTCTGACAAAAATAAAGTGAGGAAGTGCAGCCTTGTGTTTGAAGCAGAGCTCTAGCAGCACAGATCCTTGGGGTATCTTTACCCCACGTTCACACAGTGTGTTGCAACAATGCTAGTGTTAACTCGAAACAAGCTAGTGGTGCACTAAAAGCCAATGAACTTGGGTAATCTAGGGCTCAATCCAGGTTGGTGTACCTTGGTTCTCTCCAGGGTGATGCTTGCTCAGGTATTCTCCTCTGTATTGTACTGTGCTTACAGAGACAGGTTCATTTTCACTGACCTTACTCCCAACTTTTTTTTTTTTTAAGTTTTTAAAATTTTTTTAAATTTCACTTCTACTTAAAGGGATACATTCTATCTGATTCTTTGCAATAAGGTAGGATTTGAGATGTGAGAAAATTAGTGTCTGTAAAGTGTTTTTGAGACTACAGTTAGATGTTGTATCTGCAAGGTGTTACAGTTATACTACTCTTATTCCTCAACAGGTGGGCAAAAAGATACTGAAACAAGCCTACATGACATGATTAAACTACTACTTTGAATCCATATACGAGCTAGAATTCCTTTGAACCCTAATTGCAGGTTTAGGGACCCAACATAATACGCCTCTTACACTGTCACAGGCAGCACCAATTCCAACTACATCCCAATAGCAACACAGCCCTGCTTTTTTCAAGATTGTAGTATAGTTTGGGGTACAGTGAAAACATGCCTTGAATTCACCGGCATTGCAAGCTCAAACCACGTTTTCACTGATCTAGAACACCTCTGTGGCTTTTTCCTTTATGGATGAGCCCATAGGCTGCCAGCTGAGATACTCACCATAGAATCATTGTGTTCTTCCTTTCCCAAAAGGATCTTCAGCATCTCCCAAAATAGGTTGCAATAAACAGTGCTGAAGGACCATCGGAAGATGAAAATATGAATATGGATAACTGGCTTATGCATTAACTGAGATTGTTCACATAATTATTTGTGATTAACTACTTGGCCAGAATACAAATGTTTTTTGTGGGTGTACGCACTGTGCATCTTTTGCTGGCATTGAATAGCTCTTACTGCAATAAGATGCTGAGAAGGCTCCAGCATGCTAATACACTGCTAATCACTGGAACTTTTAAAATTACTTCTGAGCTAACAAAAAAGTGCAAATACTTATTTATATGTTATATGTACACATGTATGCAGGGTCACATGGTAAATCCATAGACACATTTTAAGTTCAAGATAGTTTTTCTACACTCTATGAAATTCTGTTTGTACTTTCTCCCTCCTCTGCATTTCTGATCAAACAAATCATTTTATTGTTCTGAAAATGGAACTTCAAAAACCACAAAGTTTGGCACTCACATTCTCCGTTTCACAATTTGCACTGCAAAATCATCTCCTGCTCATTTTTTTCTTCAAGAAAGAGTTTTGGTCTAAATAGCAAGTTGAAAGAAAGAAACTCCTTGACTCCTCATTCTTCTGTTTGGGAATATACCTAGTCTCAATGTTTTACATCTCTCAGACCTGGGAAAGCCATTTGCACAGAGACTCATACTGAAATATGGAGAGTACACGACAACTGTAGAAATAAACGAGAACAAGATATTGGCCCATTAAGGAGCTGTTAAGCAGTTCCTACCCGCTGTTTTACAAGATATTAAAATCTGATGGCCAATAATCAGTTGGACTGTACGTGCTCAGACTCAAAATTTCTTCTTGCTATATTTTAAATTAGAAAAAAGGAACAGTTGGCAGATAGTTTTAATCGGGTGTCTTCTCTGCAGCTGTTTAATTTCCTTTCTTGAAGCTTTGTGAATAGCAAAAGCTCTTTCTCCTTTTTGTGACTGTATTAATCATTTATCAGATTAAATAACTCTCTGCCACTGGACAAATGTCAGAGCTTTGCAAGTTCCCTTCAGTGCCTGAAAAAGTAAAAGTCTAGGTTCTCCTCCATACAAGATAAAAGCCACTTTGAGAGCATTCGTTTTGTATGCAAAAGATTCCTTTCTGTCCCTTCCAAAATTTCCTAAAACAAGTGAAAGACATGTATAGAAACAGGTAAAACTCAAAGTGGCCACCTGTATTTCACATTTCAAAGTGAAAGAGCTAGGTTCACTGTTTGTGCTTAGGCATGAAACTTTCTTGAAGAGGCTTAAACTCTTTGCTTTAAACTGTAATTCCAATCCAGCTGTTACAAACACAAAATAAAACAGTGTTTTATCTACTACGCTACGCAAACAGTGCTAACCCTTGTACAGCCACAAGTTGCAGGACAACCTTACACAGAAGCAAGTTCTTGAGCCCCCCAGATTAAGCTGGATGTGTTATAAACTCTGGCTGTTTACGAGGACAGCTTTTCTTGGAGCATTTCAGTTTTTCCACTTTATTAAAAAAATAAAAAGCAGAAAATTACAGAGACACTGATAGTAAAGCATTAGGAATACTAAGAACTCAGATAGCAATGAAGCACATTTTTCATACCTTTATACGAAGCACTTGTTTGCCAAGAAAACCTTAGTGGCTGTCTTAAACTTGTTTTCATCACAGACTAAATATGAATAACCTCACAGAGAGACAGGGTAACACCTTCTCTGTTATGGAGCCAAGGAGGGTGTAAATAGATGTATT
This sequence comes from Fulmarus glacialis, assembly GCF_000690835.1. Lineage (NCBI taxonomy): Eukaryota > Metazoa > Chordata > Aves > Procellariiformes > Procellariidae > Fulmarus > Fulmarus glacialis. The sequence goes on from NW_009231406.1 coordinate 14,165, forward strand.
TTATATATAGAAGTAACCTTTTTAACATCTCATTATTCGGATAACGTGAATGATTGGGGATACTAGTAGTTACACCAGTAAACTTGACACATGAAAAATGATTTTTACTCATACCATAAACCTGAGGAACCACAGAACAGAGTCAATTCTGCTCATATCGATCACAGATAAGAATCTGAACACTGTCAAGGATCCAAGTAAAACAGAGCATTAGTTTTGCTATTTCAGACAGACTGAACCAGTGCATTCCTCTCCTTGAAGTTAACAAGGCATGTTGTAATTAAGGGCTACAGAACTGGATCTACACTAATTTTCAAAAATGAAACTGCAGGAAATTAGAGTATTTTCCTGTTATAAGAAAAAACACAAAGATTCAGAAAACCAACCTCCACTTGAGGGTGTTTGGGGGAGGTTTTGCCTTTTTTTTTTTTCTTTTTTAATGCTACAACTCCATCACAGAGATTACATAAATGTACATTTCCCTTTGGGTTGGTGAAAACACATTCTGTTCTCTATATCAAGCTTAAGGCTTAAGAAATCTTCTATTACAAACCTGAGGAAACCCTCTTCCATTACACAAATTGTAACTTGCTAATAGATCTAGGAGAGTAACTTGCAGTCTCACCAGTTTTGCAGTTTTAATAAACAAGAAGAATAAGGCAACTTTTACTCCAATGACTTTTTCAGGTAAAGAAGGAAAACAAGAAAAAAGAAATCTGTTATCAGAAACCTTAGCTGGCCAGGACAGCAGTCAAGCACATGATTTAAGGAAAAGATTAAACTCATTAGAACCAGTGGAAAACAAATGAGACTATAGAATAAGAGAGGGTAAGAAAACACTCCTAAGGAAATGATCTTAAGAATATGCATAAATGGGAGCTATTTCTTGCTCTCCAAAATACTTCCTCAATGGCCTCCAAGAAGTCACTCAAGACAATAGGGTTCAAAGTACCAAATAACCAGGATGTGAGTCAGAGACTTGGGTTTACGTCTTGCTCTGCCATTAACCCACTGTGTCATCTTGGCAAGCCATGTTGCTTCTCTAGACCTTAGTTGCCTCACTACTGAAGCTAGGAGAGTGATATTTTTATCATTAAGTATTTAGATAAAAAGTCAATCCTCTTCTTAAAGTAGGGATCTCTCCTATTAGCTTCGATAGAGGTTTCACTCATTTAAGAGCATATTTTGTTTCAGTGTCCCTCTACAATGGAGACAATATCATTTGGCCACTACACAAGGTGAGAGAATACACTAGAGAATACACTAGTTGCATATAAATTCCTCAAGGAGAGGAAATGGGACAGGTAAAGTGGGATTATAGAGGTCATCTATTATGATTCAATCAATCAATTGGTTCTTGAATCATCAACTCATAAATGTTAAAGCCATTAAAAAAAAAAAAAAAAAAAATCGGCTCCAGAATAGACATTTCCATGTTTTCAGCTGAGAGGTAGAAAGCTTAACAAATAGATTAAAAAATTGAAAATATCCTGTTATTTGTCTGAAAGTTATTAAGGAATGGGAGAGTAAACTTTTCAGGATATATGGCTGACAATATTAAGTTTTAAGCTTGCTTACTCTTCAATAAGTCCTCAAGTAGTACCATGCAGCTTAGGTTAACGTGATATGCTGTTGGTCCAGAACACCTACCATGGCAAGCGGTGGGGGCTGTTCATCAATGCAACAACAACTAGAGGAGCAGACCTTGTTAATTAAACTTTGAAAGCAAGAAAAATCTTTAAATACAGTTTAAAAACCAAAACAAGCTATTTCTGAGCAAGAAGGATGACCTAAAACTTTATTGCAATATAATGCCTGTAGTCCCTAGCTGGGCTAATATGTTCTACGTGCTTGGGACCGCATGCAGAAGAGACTCAACAAAATCCTGTAGTGGAAATGAAAGCCACTCACACACGCGTACAATACATGAACTCCAAATATGTAAATTTACTTCTAAAATAAGCTGACAAGTTTGCATATTAGTGCAGTCCAGTGGGCAGCCCTGGAGCCGGATCTGGCAGGCAGCTTGCTTCCATCCAGTCCATTGCCTTTGCCCCAGAAGCAGGCAACCATGTCTGAGGAGGAAACACAGCCCAAATGGCTGAACGCCTCCTCCTTTCTGAGCTGGCTTTGAGCATGTGCAGCTGAGCTGAAAATGCTCCTGTCTCTATGCTAGGAAAGGAGTTTATTCCTCATGCCTCTCTTGCAGAAACCTGGATCTTATCCCAACCTGCAGTAGATGAGATGTCCATCCCTCTCCACAGAGACAGCAAGGTCTGCCCAGCTCTCTGTGTCAGACTGCAACAAGCCCTTCCAGCAGCTAATGCATCGATGGAAAGAGAAAAGAGAAGAAACTAGTCGCTGCTTCAGGGCGTAAGTGGAAACTGCCCATCCTGGAAGGTGGTAAGGTGGGGCCTGTGGTGTGGTCCTCCAACCATAGCTACTGATGTTTGAACATCTTGGACAAATAATACAACAGCAGCACATGCATGCAGGTAATATTAAGCACAAACACACTTGCACTGTTCAAGCTATTAAGTTGAGTAAAATCTGTGCAAGCCTGTGCTATCTTTCTTTCTCTACCCATTTTTAAATCTTTTTACTACGCTACTGTTGAGTGACAACTATTCTATGATAAACAGAAGCAAGAGAGTGTTTCCTCAGTGTTCTCCTCTAAACCAAATGTAGTCTCCCAGGTCTATTCTGAGATCATTGAAATGCTTGACATATGCAGGTTCCCCCTCCCCCCAGCAGATGCATTATTTCCTTTATTTAAAAAAAAAAAAAAAAAAAGAAATTCTATAAGAGAACAGCGTTAAGTTTACATACACACAATAGAAATATTTCAACGTTCTTTGCAGTACGGGGGACAAGTTAAAAATTTATTAGGGAAAGTTAACCCATTTATATTAGAGCAGACAAAGTGGTCATATTTCATGTCCAGTGTTGCCAAAATAACTTTATAATGGGAAGCATTTGCATTTCCTACCTTGTGTTTTATGACAGGTTACCTTAACATCACATTAAGGAGATATTTCTCACCCTCTCCTTACAACTTACTCACACCTTGAACAAAAAAAAAAAAAAAAAAAAGAAAGAAAAATTAAAGTCCGGATACAGAAAGACAACATCTGATGATAGAATAAAAAAAGGCAGCAAGCGTGGGCTTTGGTGTTTACACCAAAGAGAATCTTAAAGTTGAAAGAGAGTGGAGAAGAGCACAGATGTACTGAGGCCATGACAGCAAAAACCTTCTCACTTGCTGACCCAAGGCACCACGGTACAATCACAAAAAGGTAGATGCCATGTGAGCATACGTATCCTCGAGGACATTGCCTGAGGAGGTCTCAAACAAAGCCAGGCCCTCTACCTACAGCAGTAAATGCTTTAAAAGCAGTGTCAGTTCAAAGTCAATCTGCCAGGTTATAGGCAGCATAGGTCTAATATGATTACAGCTGTTCCAGCCAGTGAAGAATTGTACTGCTTCATCCAAAACAAGCTAAAGCTAATGGTAAATACCACTGGGATTCTTGCACTGCCACAGGGCATAGCTTCCACCATCATGATGGCCTGCATCTTATGTTTTCAAGGACATCATGGACTGCCTAAGAAAGAATATTCACAGGTTTAAAGAAAAAATTTAAATACAAGTTGTTTGAAGTCTAGATGAGCTTCATTTCTGCAAACACATGAACAGAACTATAAAATCCTGTCTGTTAGAGTGGTGTGCTGAAAACCACAACAGGCCATCTAAGCTACCTAGAAAAACCCATGTCTAGAGTGTGTACAGTCAGTCTTAAAATCAGTTCAACTGAAATAGAATTACAAAGAAGGAAACTGCTGATCTAACATCACCCTTCCAAGTGAATTTGTTGCCAGTTCATCAGAAAACAGAAAAAACCTGTTCCCTGAGCAATGTTAACTTGAAGTCCTGCCAAGTAAGAGCTTTCTGGGACTTGGAATGAAGTTGGTTTGATTGACTGTCAATTGAATGGACCAAAAAAGAGAAACCAAATGAATCCCAGGACTCCTGAGATAAGAGATGGACACTTATTTGACAACACGCTACATTTAGAAGTGGTATCAGCAAGAAGTATCATTACATATTGGGACGCTACATATAGCAAGCAGAAAAGGAGAGAAAATAGGTCCTGGAACAGCGCTACAGAAAAACTCTCGCTAATGATACAGTTGCATTTGATGCCACTCCAAACGAATAATTCCGATCTTCTATAAATAACTGAAGTTAGGGTAAGACAGGGACATTGTCTTTGTCGCTAACAGTTGTCAATGAAACTGTTGCCTGCTGCTTCTCTCTCCAATTGAAGGGGTACAGAGGGAAGATGACTGCTTATGAGGAGAGATCTTTGATGTCATGTCTATGATAGTGGTTGGACTTGATGACCAAAAGTGTCCTCTCAAACCTGTGTTCCTGAAAGAAGTCTGATCAAGTCCACTGAGCTCAGACTCAAACCATGCAGGTATTTTTTGTGACAATTAAAAAAAAAAACAAACCAAAAAACCCACCAAAAACCCAACAACAAAATTCTCTAGAGAAAGAAAACCCAGACATAACCATTCAGACGACACTATTAGTGCTCCCTGTCATATTATCTCTACCCCGAACATGCCTGTTAATCTGCAAATGCTGTAGTTTCATCACATAGTAGCCTCTGAAGTATTATACTAAACCATAGTACTTCAGAAGTGTTTGCAGTGAGTGACAATCACAGCCTTAACAGCACAAGAACGTGCCACAATCTTGAAGTGTCAAGCCATCACAGAATTGCAGAAGGACTGAGGTTAGAAGGGACCTCCGGAGGTCATCTGGTCCAACCCGCCTTCTCAAGCAGGGCCACCTAGAGCCAGGTGCCTAGGACCATGTCCAGCTGGGTTTTGAATATCTCCAAGGATGGAGACTCCACAACCTTTCTGGTCACCCTCACAGTGAAAAAGTGTTTCCTGACATTCAGAGGGAACCTCCTGTCTTTCAGTTTGTGCCTGTCGCCTCTGGTCCTGTCACTGGGCACCACTGAAAACAGCCAGGCTCCATCTTCCTCACACCCTCCATTCAGGTATTTATATACACTGATGAGATCTCCCCCTGAGCCTTTTCTTCTCCAGGCTGAACAGTCCCAGCTCAGCCTTTCCTCACAGGAGAGATGCTCTAGTCCCTTAATCATTTTCAAGGCCCTTCGTTGGACTCTCTCCAGTATGTCCATGTCTCTTTTGTAGTCAGACACCACCACATCATGCCTTTAATGCATTGTCCAGTAGGAAAAATGTCTGTAAAGCTAGAAACTAAGTATCATCCTAAAAGAAAGCCTGAGCAGGTGCTCCTGGATTTATCAATAAGAAAATAAATACAAAATAAGGACAATTATATTTTATTTTTAAAAAAGCTGTAGCAAACTGTTAGAAACTTCTTAGAAAGTATCCTCAGGGACAAAGATATTCAGGAGAACTGCAGTTATTGGAACAGACCATAATAAAAGCACAGCAAACAACTACACTAACAAGGAGCAACGAGACACTTTAAAGACTTAAAAACCAGAAGGAAATCATAGAAAACATGGAGACAAAACCACATAGCTCACCATTCATATGAAGGAAGAAACAGGTAGAGATAAAGTCAGAAAGGTAAAGAGGCAAAATAACTTACAACTAGTGAGGATTCTCTAAGTACACCAAGAACAAGGGGAAGACCATTACCTCAGTTAATTAACAGGTCCATTAATCAAGGGGGAAGGAGAACGTACAAAGAGACTAAAGTATTCAAAACCTCCTCATCATAAAAAAAGTAAGTTATAACTAAGTACTTAAATTAGCTTTAACAATGGAGGAGGAATACAGGTCAAAATACAGAAGGAACAGGTCAAGAAATATTTAGTTAAGTTAGTTTTATTCACATCAACAGGATGATAATATTTACCCCAGTATTATTTAGGAACAAGCTGGAAAAAAATCATGGAAAAACTAGCAAGTGTTATTTCTGGGGAAAAAAAAAAAATAGTGTCTAGTCTTTAAAAAGGGGGAAGAAAAAGACTGACAGACAAGTCAACTTGATCACCTGGAATGATATTAATTATTAAACAAACAGTGGTATGCCACCTTTCCTCCAACCCAACCCCCAAATGTCACAGACTTGTCAAGAACAAGGTTAAGGCTAATCAATTTAATTTCCTTCTTGACCTCATGGGTTGGAGGGAAGGGCAGAAAGAAAGGAGAATGGGAACAGAAGAGGTGATGTCAAGTGTTGTGTTTCATTAAGCCTGTTGACATTGTTCCCTTAAATCACCGTTGGATTGATCAATTGGTTGAGAACATTTATCTAAAAAAGTAGCTATTAATCATGCAGCAAACAAACCAAGAACGTGTTTTAAGTAGGATCCCTGTGGAGAAGTCTTTTCTGGGCTTGGATGCATTCAATATTTTCAGCAGTTACTCTGACAGAATTGGAGAAGGCATCTAAAATTTGTGGATGGCTTTGGATTGGAGGAGCAGCAAGCAGTTTAGAGAACGAGATTAGAATTAGAAATGAGCTTGATAAATTTATGAAACAGCCCCATATCAATAACACAAAACGAAGACAAGCAAAAGCACTACACTGCAGAAGAAGAAAACCAAAAGCAGAACGTGAACATTGGAGTAACTGGTGAAATTGTGAAAAAGAAATATCTAATAGACATTTGAAATTATATTCCTATTGGAACAAGTCATATATGTGTGACCACGAGCTAGAAAATAGTGCATGCCGAATCAGGGACAGTATTTTCTAACAGATACTTTTTATGAAAGGAACCATCTCCTGATGAAAGAAAAATCTCACTTCGATCAATATTTCTGTAAGGTCCAACTGAAATCTAACAAATGTCCACTAATAAACAATATGTAGGTATTGAATATATATAAAAAAAAGCTTAAACATTTAACTTAAAAATACTAAAACCACATATTCAAGTGATAAACAAGTCTCAGTAACTGTTTTCATCTTCCTTTGTGTTTTCAATGCTCCAGCACCATCAGGACTGTTTTTCATTACTGAAATGACGAAGCTTTACAATATATTAGGGAAATAAATAATTCCTGTGCATTAATTATTAAATCTGTCTCTGCTGCAGTTCCTCAGCAATACTCATGCATATTCCAAATAGTTTCTCATCAATAGTCTTAACAGGAGAGGGACTGGGAGGGTGTTAAAAGAGGTTTTTTCCCCTCACTTACAGCAATTAACATATATTTTGCTTTTGTTTTTTAAATGGAAATAATTTAAAACAGGACAGCAAATGTAAGAGAAGTCCCTTGGTTTTACCTTCATGTTTTATGTAAATAACTGCTGTGCTATCTTGTAGAACAAGTTGCGGTGCCTGTTAATGTTATGTGAAAGATTCACATTGTGATGATATTGAAATAAAACATGTAATTTGAAGTTTATTTTAAACTGATTTGATTCAACAAAAAGCTTGCAAAATTCTTTAGGCTTTCTTCTCTCTTCTGTCTTAAACACCAACAGTCGAATCAAAGGGGCTCCCTTTTATGTGGATATTGTAGTGTTTTAAATTAAGATAGTCTTTGAATGCTGACATTAAAAGACTACAAAATCATCTAGAATGACATTACTGATTTCACTTTCATTTCATAGAAGTACATCATCTTTGCATAGCTGTAGCTTATGTGTACTGGCTTGTGTCTTTGTCCTTATCTTTGGACAAATACTCCTGTATTATACCAGATCAAAGCAATCTCATTTGTTAACAAAATACATAACTGATATAAATCAGTCTATATGACTAAACATTCAAGTAATGAGGTAGATGTAAATTCAACAACTAAACCAAAACGACAAAAGAAAGCACAATAACATTGTATCAACTTCTTAGTGCGCAACATTGTCTCCAGGTGCTGACAATGTCATCGAAGATGTACTATAAGAACTCTTAAACACAAACCAAAAAAGCTGACTTTCCCATCAACCAACCAGTCTCACAATGAACTCAACCTGGAGTGTAGTAAAAAAACCACAAAACCCTCCCATCCCTCTACCCCCCCAACCCAAACCCAGCTGAACAGAAATCTCTGAGCCACTTCAGTGGAACCAGGCAGGAAACAAGCTTGTGTTCTAGAAATGCTTGGAGGGAGGGTGAAAGCCACCTGTGAAATTTCCTCATGCCACACGGAGACAAGTTCAAAACTTTTAAAGGCTTTAGCAGAGGAAAAGAAAAATAATTTAAAAAAAAAAAAAAAAAAGAAGACTTTCCTCACCATATAACAATATTTACTTCCCACCAGGATAGAGACCATGGTTCAAGAATTTGTTACTGCTTACTCAGGACCAGCTTGAATGCTCGTCTCCGTATCTCAGGACTGTTTTCGCCACTGGGGTTTCCCCACACAAGTTGAAAAAAAAAAAATTTCCATGTCTACAGATACTCCCCTCCTCTTGCACGTGCTCCCCATCCCACCCCCAGAATCTTTTTCTCCACATATCCAAACAGGTATTTCCAAAAAATCCTCAACTTTTTGATTCCAGCTTTTTTTCCCAACTGTCGTCTTTTTCATTTTTAATCAACGCTTACAGATCTATGAAAGAAAAATTGTCACTCATGCTTCAATGCAAATGAAGTACTGCACCTCAATTTCAATACAGATGTTTTCTTCCCTTCATATTTCAGCATTGTGGCTAAACCTGACACACAGAAAAGTCAATTAAGCATCCTAATAACATTAGCTAAAGCCACTGCGTAAGAAATTGCTCACAATTTATTTAAAGTATTTGTACAGCAATTACTCACAAGATACTGCTCTTAGTTGGGATTTCCTGTTCAACTTGATCTGATTACAAGGAGTATTTTGTAATCAGGGCAATTTGAAAGCATTTCATAGAAGTAATGATGTGTACATGTTAAATCTAATTTGGGAACCTGAAAAGCTAGATTTGTTAACTGTCTCTTCGACTAGAAATCTTGTATATAGGGCAGCCATTTTGAGAAAAGGAGAGCTCCCACCATGTTCATCTCAAAATATTTGCAATGTAGTTGCAAAAACTAATTCTGATCCTCCACCAACAGCAGTAATTACTTTATTTAGCCTTCAATATTTATCTGCTCCAGAGAATGCTGAAGCGTGGATACACTGTGGGGAAAAACCCCACCAAAGAACACTATTGGTCAGTGAAATGGAAAAAACACACCACTGGAAATTCAAATATCTTTGATTCTGGGAACAATCTTGACAAAACCAGATGAGATAACAGGGACACTGGAAGTTTTCCTGTGACTTGTGCTAAATGTCACTCAGATGCAAGAGTCAGCACGCTTTGTAGAGATGCTCTGCACTCTGCATCTTCACAATGTGACTACAAACCATACCAATGCAGGAACTCTAAAACATAGCCCAAGAAGTCTGTACCGCAGAAATACGTATACTAGTTCTTCCTGTAACTATTCAGACTAAACCCAGGACAGGAGCATGACAGATGCAGCATGTGCTCCTTAAAGCAAGCAGAAGTTACGTGACTATTGGGGCCCAGAAGGGAAAGGTCAGCTAAACCGTCAGTAAATGTGCTTACGACGTGAAGAACTGCTCGCTGAGGAAGTAATCTGCATATCTAAGTGCTTCCCTTTAAGTAAGATAGATTATATAAGCTGATGATTTTTATAATTTTGGAGACAGGTGCCCAACATAATTAAGAGGGCATGGGAAGGAAGGTGACAAAGGAACAATTTTAAGAGTTTTATTAATCTGTGTTTGAAAACAATTGCTCAGGTTAGCAAAGTGGTATGCCCTGGGGATCAAGTCGTGTCACAGGCATGAGATGTACAGTGTCCTCCACTGCGTTATACTTCAGTGATCTCAATGTCTGCCTTTCACAAAACAGCCAGCACTCTCTCCTGTTCTGCTCTCCATACCCAGAAACACTTTCTATGCCTCTGTACTCCATCCACGCTCCTCTGGCCTGTTTCAAATCGCCTCTGAAGACCCTGGTAAGAACAGCCCCTAATGGGTAGAGCATGTTAGATACTCCTAGAGCACACCCGTTGGTTTAGTTTAATCTGAGATGAGCCCAGCACCCAGGATCACAGACCAGGGTACTCAGAGCTTTGTCCAGCTGGGTCTTGAAAGCCTCCAACAATGGAGACTGCACAGCTTTTCTGGGCAACCTGATCCAGGCCTTGACTGCAGTCACGATGACAAGATTTTTTTTACTTTTAATTTTTCTTCCCTTTGGCAAATCAGGCCCTCCCCTGTTTCGGTTCATGACTGTTGTCTCTCGTCCTGCCTCTGTGCACCTCCACACAGAGCCTGGCTCTGCCTTCTCAGTGACCTCCCCTCAGGCATGGGACATGGGGACTTTCCAAGGCTGCCACGTGACACCCGCCAACTCATGGGAAGTGGGGACTAGCAGGAGATCTGTTTCAAAACTGCCTTCCTGATCTACACCGGCACTGATACACCTGCTAATTATGGCCTAATTATGGGTGTGATTTTACACCTGGATAGACATTACACTGGAGGAACTAAACGGTATAATTTTACACCAGTAGAATTAAACTAGTTCAAAATCCTGCAAGGATAGCCAGCTGAGTTCAGATATATATTCTTCAGACTAGCCCATGCTTGCTAGTTTACAGGGGACAGTCTGTTTTAAAATGGGATGATATATTCATGCAGGAAGCTTTATACAGGTTTAAATGTTGCCACTTTTGTGTGACCTAAAGAGTGCTCCAGCAAAAAGAGGTGGTGCTTTGAGAGGAAAAAAAAAAAAACAAACCCACCACATTTTTGCTCTGATCCAAATATTAAATATTCTTCATGCTGTAAATATCAACTGTTCTTTCTAGTATGCATCAATTTTTGCACTAGTTTTCCCAGCAAATGAACGTACTTTTTACAACGTATAGCCTGTTCTGAACTTTGTGGAAGACACAAACAACATCACAAGTAAATTTATGTTGAACACTTCTTCCCCAACATTGCTGCCAGCAGGGCAACTCTTGGTGTGAGTTAAGACAGACAAGGTTTCAGGTACTAGCTGAAGGCTTCAATTAATGTTTAATACCTTCTGTAGCAGGCCTAAATGGCATAGTGGTTAAAATACCATGGCTTGCTCTGCCATGCCAACACTTCCAGAAGCATCGCCACTTCCCAGCACAGCCAGGACTTAGATCAGAGGCTTGCAAACCCATCAATGCATTGCCAAGGAAGGGGACTGCAAGCACTGCCGAAGCAGCGCTGGTGGCTGGAAGTGCAGCCCTTCAGACCCAAAGCATCGCCAGCACAGGAGGGTCATGGAAACACCAGCAAGTGTGGCCGGCTCCGTACACCTCCCACCTGAGGCTGGCAGACTGCCATGAGACCCTCTCCTGCGCTTGCGAGAACACGGCCCTCAGTGGAAACCTAGGTGAGAGCTTGCTCCAGTGAGTCCCCAAGAAGAAGCAGTCATCTGCTTCACATGGACCATACTCATGCACTGGAAAAAGGAATAGGAAACACCGATCGATTTATAAAAGGTGCAAAATTCAAAATGGACAGGCGAAGGTGAAATACAGTTAGAAGGTGAAATACAACAGTAAGAGCCATATGCTTCAAAGACTGCAGACTCAATGCCTCATACTCACTGAGCTCATTCCTTTGCTTCACATCGTACCACTTCGAAACAGGCCTTCCCCAATTAAAATTGGCAGAATTTGAGCAATACAGTTTCCAGATACTATTTTTCTTTCCTTTTTGGGGGATTTAACTGAAAAAATATCTCTGTTTTCTTTATGTTTAGATGAATACTGGAGATCCAACACAGGCCAGGAAAATCCTGTTATTTTCTTATTTCCAGAGACTACCCTTAAACTGGACAAGAAACAAAAGACTGATATCTTGCCCATTTGCACCATTTAGCTACTGCTGATTCCTGGAAAGTCTCCAATGCTCAATGTCACCTCTCAGATCTGGAGCATTCAATATGATATGATTTATTATGTGGACTGAATGCACAGTGCTGCGATTTCTTGTTTTTCCAGTTTAAAGGAAATTGCTTTTATATCTTATGCTGACTTAAATACTTTTTTTTTTCTTAAAGTCCCCCCATAGTTCCATTTACAAAACAAACCATAGCAATGCTTATGTAATTAGATTACAAAGGACCATATTACAATAAATTCAGTATCTGTATCTAACTTCTATGGCATCTTTTACAATGGTATCTAAGAATCAGGTAGCTTTTTTTCCCCTCTTTCTTTTTGTGCTTAATTTTGCCATACTTTCTCCTTATTTAATAAAATATGTGTGCATGTTTGAATTAGTAATACTCTGGGAAATGCATCCGATTCAATTCCTGATATTGCCTCAAAAACGTAAGGGGCAGAACAGGTGCAGCTTATCACAAAATCTAAACACGGTCTACTTGCTTCTGGTCAGAATATACAGCCATGCAGATCCGGAGGCCCCCTTTACTCCACTTAAATTTCAGTTGTATCCTCTACTAGATCTCATTTCTGCAGAAAAGCAACCAGGCAGAGCATCAATATCTATCTGAAACGTGGGGCAACACATTCAGGTCTCAGTGCACAGAAACATGGATACAGTTATCAATGTATAAATCAATTTATATCAATGCTCCTCAGTATATAACTCTTGCGCTTCAGTTTCATCTATGGAGTATGAAGTAGCAGTGAAAAACAACGTAAAAGAGAAGCTGGTATGGTATTTTAAGTTTATTTGCTCAAAATGGTAACAGCTGTTTTACAGCTAATAGCCATTTTTTTGAACTACAGAACAAGTGCTTTGCTCTTGCCTCCCAAGCCTCTGCCCCAGGCCATGCTCCCTGTGAGAGCACTGCAATGTGTACTTTTGCAATGGTGGTGTATTAATCTAAAAGCATCTGTAACTAAACTGGAAAACAGGTTTATAAATCTGTATGCTCATATTTTGCACATTTAAGGTTACTCATAAGTTGGAGGGTTGTTGGAATTAAAGCACAAGAATATCAATTACTTATTAAAAACAAACAAAAAACCTACTTTCATTGAGCATAAGCCAGGCTTTCACAAGTGAAAGTGCAGAGGACTCAACGTTTGCACGTATGTAACACAACCCAACCCCATTCCAAGCCATGTCCTGCATCTAATCCCTCCAGTCCTGCCCAGCTAGGTGGGTGACTTACAGAGCAGAGTTTTCTACCACTGCAAATTAAGTTTAGCACTTTTTTGGTTATCCATATTGGCAAAAAAAGAAACAAACAGGCAAACCAAAATTGAACATAAAGTACGTGTTCCCAAAGAAGGTGTAAGTAGGGAGACAAGCTTTTCTTATTTAAATATAGTGTTCATTACAGCTCACTTGGGCAGGCTGAAAATGAACCCCAAGTAGTAGCTGCTCACAAAAACGCTGGAAGAGCCCAAACATCGGAAAAACAGAAAATCTTCCTTGAACTAAAATATGTTAATTCTTATTTTTTTCCTATAAAAATAAAGAAAAAAAGCCTATTGCATTGACAAGGAGAAAAATTAAGAAAAGCAGCTATTGGATACCAAATTGTACCTTCTGAACCTGCCCACCTGATGACCACAGGCAGGTGACATTGCTAGGCTGAGTTAGAAGACATTTGTAGAAGATCCCTAGGAAAGAGAGAAAACTACTAATATACAAATTATTCCTTTTCAGCCAAGTAGTAACTTGATTGCTGTGAAGTGGAGTTACAGAGCTAAATGATGCTCCGTTTTCTTATTTTGACTGGAAAATGAGGAGGCCAGCACACCTTATTGGCTACCTGGGCAGGAGCACAGGGACAAGCTGATGACTGTTTCCTCTCTCCTTTCTTTAACAAATCAGACAGAACAGGGGACACATACTTTTTCAAGCATAAAATATATCCTATGCTCAGAGTGCGACACTTCCTCCGTGCGGCCTGTGTTTGGCTGTATCCCACACATACACACTGCATCTTCACAGTTTTCTCCCACTTTGACTACACGTGGCACAGGGGGTCCTCCAGCAAAAGAAACAAGAGCACCACCACGGTGGGTCTTCCTGCAGAAAGTACATTTTTAGAGACAGAGGAATTACACCTCCTCTTGCACCGCAGCACACCTAAGGATGCTTCTGACACATGACCTTGAGCGCAAGACAATTTGCTCCTTGCTGTGCATCACCTTGGGCATTAGCACTGAAATAAACTCCCGTGTAAAATCACCTCCCATTGCCCTACTCATAGGGATTGTGGCAAATCCGCAACATAATCTTGGAAAAGGCATATAGACGTACTAAAAATCTTAACGTAAGTTAAAGTATGTACTGGGAAACACAGGAAAACATTTCGTGCCAAATTCATAGAATCAGTTATTTCAACTGAGACCACTGATCTCAGCTTTAGTTCAGTCAGGTCTGTACGCAACAATAGCAATGGCACACAAAAACCCTGTTATGCCACTGACAATCACTCATCTTGATCACCAGCAAAGATAACGCCATTGCTATCAAAAAACCGACAGTTCCTCGAATTGTTCAAGAATGGATTTTATGATAAGGAAGCTTACAGCTTTTCTAATATTAGTGGAAGAACTACGTAACATTTAAACTAGGGTTTAAGTCTGGTCACCCATGAAAATTCAGACTTGGATAGAAACTGCTGAAATCTGGAACTAAAAAGATCTACACTGAATTCAGATGCTACCGTAACCAAATTAATGCTCAAAATTATTCAAATTATTATTCTGATTACCATTTCATGCACATTCTTATTGTTCCCAGTGGGATTGCTCTTTTTTACAGTTGCAGCAGGGGAGAAATATTGTAAACTATGACAGCAGGGAAAACTATTTAACTACGAGGCCCCAACCCTTTCCTCGGCACCTCCTGCAGCCTTGCTTAGGCTGCCTTCAGACAATTTTGTGGCTTTGTGTGAATCCTGTTCTTGAGCACTCAGCTATACAATAAGTCCATGCATCAAGATTCAGGTATTAGGACTCCTGTTCAAAGCAGATTGCATGAAACGTCTCTTTGCAAAGGTATCAGCAAGAGCTCCAATACCTGTGCAGTACTGAATGGCTTTGTTAATACATATTTTTACTCTTTTACTTTTATGAACTTCCCCCAATACATTGTTGAAACCTCTGAAACTTTTTGCCTTTTGTACTAAAGGCCCCAAAGTTTATCCGGGAGCATGTTGTAACTCTTGGCAGACCTGAGTGAAATGCTCTTCATTTCACTCCAAATTAAATCTCTATATATGGTTATCATGGGACTTGAAACTTGTAAACTGCTTCAGGAGTTGAGCTAGTTGTCCCTCCTGCCCTATGCTCCAAGGCAGTGGCAAGGTACTTAGGATGAAGAGGAGAAGGATCAAAGATGAATCTGTTGACTCTTGCTGATGCCGGATACGCTCATGTTAGCAATACAATTCTTAAAGAACTTTTTCTGAGTATTTTGAAGGACACTCGGAAAAGCATTACCAAGTCCTGCCACAGGGCAATTTACCTAGAACTTCACTCTAAATACATCTTTAAGCCTCTGTCTCTCAACAGACAAGGATTACTCCAACCAACCACCTTCACAGCATTCAACACTCCCGTTTTATTTTGCTTGTTTTATAAGGAGTTGGCACTTATCTCATTTGGCCCGCCAAATCTTGCTAAATGCGTGCAGGGTAATGACACTGGGAATACGCTGCCCCTCCTGGGTAGGGCCCTCCAGTATCACATCCTAAAAGCATCGCCTGGTAAACAGGCATTTTACCTTCCCTTTCATACAGAAAGTCAGGTTAGAGGGAAGAAAGGAAAAAAAAAAGCTCTTCAAGACAAGAAAAAAAACCCAAATAACTGACAGTAATAGGAATAAATGAAGACAACTGCCAACAACAGAAAGAGTCTGTCAAAAGACTGCAGTTATGCTTTACAGTAGTTTTACAGCACCTCTGAAGGCTTAGTGAGCCATTATGTCTCTGTAGATGCTGAGAAGTGCCAGAGCAGCTACTGCAGAGATTGAAGTGCTCTCTCTTTTTCCCCTCCTTAAATACCACAGGGGGATAAGCCCAAATCCACATCAACAGGCCCAGCTGATGCACCCTAAAGAGAAATACTACTAGGACAGAGGGCATTTAAAGTCCCCTACTGCCTTGATGGCTGGTAGCATTAGCTATATACCCTGCACCTGATGTGATGGTTGCTTCCTCAGCAAATGCAGTTAAGAGAAAAAGGTTTTTTTCTGTCCTCCTACACCTGCCTGCAAACCTCAGTGACCCGTCACTTGGCTTCTCTCTTGGCTGAATGATCTCGGCCTCTTCACCTCTTTGCTCCCAACATCTGTACCATCTGCATAGTGTTACACAAAACAAGGAAAATAAAAGACAATCTCACTTACAAAAAAATTACAGGGGAGAAATATTTACTTTTCAAAAGTTATCGTATCTTTATGAAAATTTGAAAATATCGTTTATTTGGGGGGAGGGGTACTCACGCTAACAGCTTGAGGCTGATTTTTTACTTTCACTTGAAAGCACTCTTAAAAATCAAATACCAATTTAGAAAAAGAAAAAGTCAGTGATTGGTTCCTCTCTATGAGACTTTAAACAAAGTTTTCAATTTGTGTAATTATAAATGGCATAAATTACAAGTTTTCGTAAGTTAAGGTTCATTTTCAAAGATGTACCCTATCAAATTAAACAGCATTTTTTTCATATGCCAGAGAGAAATAAATTAAAATTTGAAACGAAATTACAACTTTCCATGGGAAAAAAAATATGACAGTGTTTGAGCCTCCAACTTTTCCCTGATGAAAGCTGTATTACATCATCATTAAATCTAGACAGAGACAATCATGTATTTCCCTGGCACTTTTAATGCCATTCACATGATGTTTTTACTTCTCTCATACTACGTAAGACATGCAGAGAATCCTTCAGTCTCTGAGAAGATCCAGGCTGGTGTTCCTGCTCCAGTATTTTGGCTCAAATGATCATTTACCTTTCGATAATTCTCATATTGTAGATTGTTCCTTCCACACTCGTAGCAGACCTCAAAGTACTAAAGGACTGGTCCCAGAAAAGATATATTGGTGTCCAAATGTGGTTGGTTTGTTTTTTTAAAAGAGCTCAACCTCCCACTACAAGGACAGCCCTTGGGGCTGCTCATGAGCTCTTCAGAAAAGGCAGCACAAATATTTGTCATGGCATCCAGAAAAAATTGCCCAACTGATGGACAAGGGTTGCGTAGAGATTCCCTCTCAACTACTCATCTGCATGCAACACCCATCTAAGAACACCATGCTAATGAGGAGGTAGATACCACCAGTACTTCTAAAGTGATAGGGAGGACAGGTAGAGAAACTCTGAGTGATACTTCCTCTTTACAACTGGGCTCCAAAGTATAAGCCCATCTTTTTGGGGCAATTTCTGTGTACCAAAAAGCAGTGTCCCTATGCATCTAAGCAATTAGAAACAATAGCTATGCTATAGGATATCCTGCTAGAGGGCAGCACATACACATACTCCTAAAAGCCAGCAAGAAAATGCCATGGAAAAGGTAAAACTTGGTTATTACAAATCATCTGAGCTTTATTTATTTTATTTATTTTAATCACCTTTGCTGGAGAGTGCACCAGGAATATAAACTGTTTCTTCATTAACATGCCATATGTTGCTGGACTGTACTAAGACCCTGATATGGTGGATACGGTATGAGAATCCAAGAGGAGCAGATGAGCACTGAAAGGAAGACAGATTATAGCAGCCAGCTCTCTCAGAACATGACATTATGAAGAGCAAGCAATTTTTGTCACAGGTAGCAAAAACATTAACTCTCAGGGGTAAGGGAACAGAAGATGAAAATGTTAAGTTCCAAAAATAAACCCAGCATGAAATAAACCAACGAGATATTGCCAAGAAGTATCTAGCTTCTTTTTCTCTTTACGAAACACTTTGATTTTTCCTAATTTGCTTAAGTTTCTCAAATATCCTGAGCAAACAACTTTCAGCATATCAATTTTCTTGAGAGCTGCTTAGCTATGTGATTTGGTTTTTTGTAGTACCTCTCTGCTCCCTTGCTGAAACTTTTTGTAAGAACAGCAGGAAAATCTAAAGATTTATTTGTATTATAAATGATTTTTGTATTGAAAAGACTATTGAAGAATTGCTGGTAAGGTGGAGTTCTGCAGACATTCTTGCAGACAAAACGTCACTTCTGTCACTGCTCATGAAAAATGAATGAAAGGGGTCATGAATACCAGCAAATTGTTCTGGCTCCTGTTTTCGTGATGATTTTGTATGTGTTCCATTCTAGATTCAACCCTGTTTCCCAAAATCTTTTCCGACTGGTAGAGGTCCATACAGTTTTACATATATTATTTTTTTCTCAAAAATATGTATAGAGCCAACTCTGCTGGGAAGCAAATCTTACATTTCCAGAAAGTCTGGGTTATTCAAGGCAATAATTGATTCTCTGCATTTTATGCAATAACACCGTTCACGTCATTTACTTGAAGTAAGTAGAACTATTGGTACAGTCTGTTTGGTCTTTTTCAAAGCATCACAGAACAGACATTGTGAAACTGTAAAATATCAAGTTTCTGAAATAATTTTGTATCTCTTTTTTTTGGGGGGGGTCTAGCATGAATAACTAGAACAAGACGGACAGATACCACTACAGAGCTGGGAGAGCAGAGGTAGAGGACATGAGAGCCCAGGCAATGACCTCCTTGATCCTGCAGGTGAAAGGGAAGGCCTGGATAGGAGTGGAGACATGTTGAGAATTAACAACTGGCTCCGCAGCCGGTGCTTTGGCTTTCACGGCCAAGGATCCCTCTTTGAGGAAGAAGAGCTGAGAGATGGGCTCCATTTGACAAAGAAAGGTAAAAGCACCCTTGCCAAAAAGGCTTGCCAACCTGGTGCAGAGGATTTTAAACAAGGTACATGTGGAGACAGCAAAAACAGCTTGCAGTCCAGTGACAGAATGGAGGTAAAGGGGAGTTAAGTACACAGGGCAGGGTGATGGGAGCAAGAGAGCCCTCAGGAAGGATAAAACAGATTGAAGGGGGGCCGTCTCACATGCCGGTTCACAACTGCACACAGCCTGCGTGCCACAGCTCTGCAAAGGATGGATGCAGGCAAATGAATACAGCAAATGAATCCCAGCCTCCTGCAGTCTTATTGCATATTCAAAGAGAAAAACCCAATTTTAAAGTATCAAAATGAGTAAGTTGGAAAGCGCACCTAGTGCTTGCCTTTGCAATATATTCAAATTTGCACTCGGGTATCTTGATACAGGCTCTCATATGACATCTTTGCAGCCAAATATTTCTTCTTCCACTATTTCCCCATACCTAATTCACCTTAGCAGTCATGCAAGCTCATCCCTAAGCTTGACTTCATGCTGAACAGTTATCTTTTCTCCGTTACTCACTAGATTTTTGCCTTCAGGAGAGTGGGCTAATACACATGAATTTGCAAAGGCGTGCTATCCCCAACTTCTGATTCAGACTAAGGAGGTGTTACTTCTGTGTTCATTAAACCACATTTTTTTTATTTTTATAAATTTTAATTAATGTACACATGGTCTTCTGCTTTGGAATCCAACTGCCAGAATATAAATTGTATCAAAATTTTGGTACAAGTGCTACTGAAAATGAAACACAAACAAAATCTAATGCCGTAAGAAAAAAATGTCTGACGTTTTACCCTGAAGCGATCCAAGCAAAGTAAGACCCTAATGAGAGAACTCTGTATGCTTTCTTCTTGGAGAATACAATTCTCAGCACACTTTGATGAATAAGTGAGAGTTTATGCATGGTGAAGGTATGGAGATGAGTTTGGAAACTGGATTAATAATCCTCTGCAAAGGGAAAGCTCAGACATCCTGAAGGTTTTACCATGTCAGTCAGGGAGAAAGCACAGTATCACACTGTACATGTAATTCACATCCTTTTTGCTCAAACCCATATTGGCAGTTGCAGCAAAATTTTTCTAGAATTGAAAGTGGCAACTCAGTAGGCTTTGCTAGCGGGTATTATATGAGCTCTGAGATGCCACCTGAGGTTCTCTGGGGTCCTTTATTCCCCTAAACAGAAATGCAAGTACCGTTGTTTTTTTTTTTGCAAAGGAATACTGGAAGCATGAGAGAAAGGATCACTCAGAATTAGCACAGGAAATAATTCCAAAGCATTAGGAAATGCTTAACTTTTCAAGATTCACTTTTTGGGGGTGTGTGGGGTGGAGCAGGAAAAAAAAGGGGAAGAGGAATATGCTTACGTTTCAAGCTTAAAAATTACTGATTCAATGGAGTATCTAAATTTGGGGATTCTGAAGCATACTGTACAGACATATGCGCTGTCAGCTGCAAACTACTCCTACGGCACTAAGAGTTGAACGCAGCGCCATATGTTATGCCAAGATTACTGATTTTCAGTAGATATGAAAGAAGATTTCAAATCTTCATCTTCATTTTCAATCATTATTTTATTTGGCAGTCTAAACACAATGATGACAGACAGTATCTTGATCTGGTCTCTGAGCACCTGCTGCAGGTACATTCCCTCTCGCTTTCTCCCTCTTCCTTTCAAGTTTGGAGGGCAAAAAAAGAGAAACCTTGAGACTGAGCAAGCCCTAAGATTTTGCTGGGCAAGAACACCAAGCTCATCAATCCCTCTGCTTCCCTACAAGAAAGCTATGATGGATAGTAGGCTATGACTTTTAAAGAAAGAGGTCAGTCTTTATAGTAAAGTTGGGACTGTGTTAGCACAAATCATTTCCCATATAAAACAGTGCAATCCTATGAAGGAGCTCGCTTCCCCATCCCTTCTCACATTCTCACTTTGGCAACAGGATGAGAGAGGAATGGGAAAACTGTGAACGTTCATTGCCCTCCTTGTATCTCCCCAGGGATGGGTAAACAGGTGAGGAGGAACATGTAAGAGAAGAGTGCAATGTCCCAACTACATGTCCATGTTGGCTGACTGAACTAACACCCTATGTGCCAGCTCCATGAAATGTGACAAAAATAATTTAATCCCATCCTTGAACAAATGGCAGAGGATATGAAACAATGGTCGGAGTTTACTCTGCTCCTGATGTAGCACAGTGTGATGCTGTCCTTGGTTCAAACAGTGTGAGAAGTCGCAGTCCCGCTTAATTTTCAGAGACCAGACTAGTGTCACCAGTCATATTTTCTACTTTATTACTTAAGGGAGACTGAGTTCCCTAAACTGTTAAAATAAGGAACAAAAATTATTACAGCAGGTGAAGCCTTCATAACGACTTATTTTGCTTCAGCAAGGGGCTTATAATGAAAAAAGCAGACACACAAGAGAGGAGTACCAAAGGCCACAGCAAAAGGGTTACCCTGTCAGAAAGCTGTGTAGAGACTAAGCAGCAATGGTGTATCAATAGAAGCAGTGCGAGCAAGTAATGTTCCACTAAGAAACAAATGTAAAACACAGCTGTAAAAAACAAACAAGAGTTTTCCTTGGATGCTCATTTTTTGGTTGCATCGAGCTGTATAAGCAAAGAGGATATCATTCTCCAGGGATGGTTGTACAGCAACTTCATGAACACTACAGCTCCTCCAACAGAAAAATGCCAGTCTATCCTTTACTGTCCACAAGTACAAATTCTGTACTTGCATGAATCCTTTTGGATCTACTTCCACATCTTCTGTGAGTGTCTCACTATTTTTTTTTTAAAGTGAAAGACCCCAAAAGTTTTTAGTTTGCATTAGCGAAAATGGCTCCCAGGTGCACAGAAAACAGCTGGGAATGACTCTGTATGTATGTAACAGAGCAGCCGGCAGCATGGGTCACAGAATGCCAAGGCAATGGTCACGTAGGCACTGGCTCTGATAAAGCTATTCCCTACCCCTACTTCAGTAACCACTGTCCTCCCTGTTTCCCCCATCTTTGATGTCTAAAGTAACCTCAAGCAACCAGCCATACCTAATTACATTTTGGTTTGTAACCAGCCCAGATAATTCATGTAGTCTTCTAATGCTAGCAGATTAATGGCTTTCACTTTCCCATCTCTTCGCACTTCAAGGTGAATAGTTTCTGTAGTTGGATGATCTATCTCCCTAGTATAATTTTTCCTTCATTTAACGCAAGATTTAATACATTCTCCATCTACAATTTATTATAAAATGTTCTTTCAATTTACATAAAATAGTCAGCATTTCAGAATGTCAAGAACAGCAGCAAAAGAGTACATTTTCCTTATGGAAATTACTCACGTAACACCTGCTAGTAACAGTGGAGGCAACAGAACATATATATATATCTGTGGACTTGTTATTTCTTGATTTTCTTTCCAACTCCTCAGGGTGCCTCAGGTAATAATACCCTGACAGAACAGCACGAAGTTATAAAACATAATTGTACATCCCAGTCTACCTTTCGAATCAAAACTCACTTTGTAATATGACTGGGACATAACTCTGCTGTAACTGGGGTCGCTATCGAGGTCCTGTTTATAGTATAGCCAGGGTACTGTTAGCCAACATACCATAGCTGGCAGCGCAAGGTCAAATACAGAGAGCACTGGGCTGTGAAGAGGCATTTATTCCATTTGCTTAACATCATGCTGAGCTTCTGGTACCTACTGGAAAGTGGCATCCCCTTTTCAGTACAGCTTGTGCTAGCTCTACCACTGTGCAACTTAATTAGAGAGTAATTTCGCATGAAATAGCTCTTGCAGTTTAGGCAGGGCTGGAGCTCAGGTAGGTCAGTAGCTGCTGTGGCACTTGGAAAACCAGCGATGACACAGCTATCGTCAACCCAAAAATAACGCTGCTGGGGCAGCTCTATGCTTTCTGGTGGGAGTTGAATTATTCCATGCTATTATTTTACTTGTCATCAAGCAAAGCAGGGCAAATATTTCTATTCAGCACGTCTCTGACATTAAGGTGCCTGCACACGCTTGACGTCTCAGATACATGTCATTTCTAAGAAGAGTGCCATTTTACACACAAATATATGACGTCTGTGTGTGTGTACGTACACAGGCAAAATGCAACCCAAGACACATGTGGCCAATGTACCAAAGCTCCTCCTGCTTTCTCAGTGCAGTGAGAAAACTCAATGTTTTCTCAAAGCCTGACCAGTCAGAGCAAAGAGCCAGGAGACTGTTCACTGTTTTAAAACAGATAATCTAGCTGCACGGTTTTGTTGGGTTCTCCATGGCAAGCTTGTGTGAAGAGACTAACAGCTTGTTCAGTGGCCTGGAAACACTATATGGAGCCTTTGAGCACTGGGAGTCCAATTCAGATAACAGGCCACGTTGGTGGTGGTGACTAAAAGGCATTACTTTGCAACAGCTAATCAGTAGCCTGTGTGAAAAGGGTTGGTGGCCACAGTCTACCTGCAAGCCTGAGGGATGACTGCATCATGAAATCCATACCGATCACAAGAGAGATGCCACAAACGGAACCAGTGAAGGAATGAAACAACCCTACAGGCAATTTCTTCATGTCAGAACTGAGACATCCCAGCAAGGAATTACACTGCCACTTCCCTGGTCTGCTGAGAAAGAAAGTCTCCTTTTCTAGGTCTGTCTTTTTGAACAACCACTCTGGTTTTGGGGTTTTTTTGTTTGTTTTAAATAAAGCACACACTGTATGCTACTTCCTGATTTCTTCCAGGCATAAAAGCAGTCCAGTGGGATCAGATGCAGTAATTTTAAGTATGTTAAAATCTTCTGGGAAGAACATGACTGGAATATTCATTTTAAGTAGCAATTATATGCACAGTTTCTAGCAGAGGTGACCGTAGGAGCAGACAACAAAAGTATTCCTGATTCTCTCAACAGCGTCTGTTTGTTGAGTCACACGTGCAAGGGGAAGGCTGTCAGATGTGTTTTTAAGTAAACTAGCACTGTCATATCCCCTATGAGAAGGACTAAAAGTATGATGATAATAATAATAACAACAACAATAATAGCAATAACAACAAAAAGAAAATGGGCTGACCCATAGGTTTTTATGCCTGGCTGTAGTCATAGAAGCTTGAGCTCTGAAGGGTTTGGTGAGTGATATGCTAAATATTTGTGCAGTACAAATGTGATCATTTGGCTTCTGTACCGAAGCACTGAGTGCTTTGATTTTAGCAGCTGGAGACAAATCGCTAAACACACTAACACCTACTGTATCTTTCTAGTAAGATCTTCGAAGGACTCCAGCAGGTTAGGTCTGGCTTTTCTCCGCTCAGCTTAATTCTAGCATTTTTTAAAATCAGTCTGTACTTTTCTGCATGGCTTCGCAGCACATCAGTTAAAGACAGACACAAAAACGCTTTTCAAACAGGCTGGCCTACATGCAGAACACAGGCTATGGCTCTCGATAGTGCTCCTCGGATAAGCTTTTGACCACTTTAAAAGGAATGGAGCCTCATCCCAAACTTTCAATAATCCCTCCAAACTAGAGCAGTATGTCGAATAAATCCAAAGTATGAATCTACTCTCTTCCCACCACCGTATTTCCCTCATTTCCTATTGACAGTCTCAGATTATGGTTATCCAACCCAAAGGCCTCTGCTCCCTACACAACTGAAGCTTTTTATCATCAGCTGGGGTATTGTCCTACCAGTTGGCTCATTTTCACAGACTGTGTTTACTCTGTAGGATCAGATGGATGACACCCACATTTTCTCACTCCTATTTTTAATCATATTTACTGCCATTTCAAGGTAAAACAGTAATCCAGGAGGAAACACTTAGACTGTCAGAAGAACAGCAGATGTTACGCTCGTACCTGGTGTGTTCTGTGTAACGCTTTGCGAAAAGTCAAAATTCACGGCAACAATTTGTTCTATGGCTTCTCAATTATCAATCTGCTGGTGTTCTTGCCTAATCACTTTTCAATTAAAGTAGGTGACTCTCACTTAACTTTCTCCTTGACAATCGGACACTGATTCCCCTCCACTTTGAGTTCCAAGATGATGGTTCCTCACTCAGGTCAAGCGAGAGCAGCCTCAGGACTGCCCTGACTTGGTCTGTATGTAGTCATGTATAATGAGGGATGCACCCTCCATCTGGAAGTCATTTTAGCAAGCTCTGCTCTTCTGCAGGGAGGGAATCAGCATAAATACCTTCAAAACATGCACTAACTGGGACGTGGCACAGCAGAACTATGTTTTCTGTAGGTGAAAGCTTTAACAGACTGAGCAATTGCAATCAAAGATTGGCTGCTTCTCTGCACTATCCTAGTGGCATAGAGGTCAGCACATATTTATAAACTGATTGTTTAATACATAATAGTTATACCACTATTTGCTAGCAGGAGGGAGGAAGAAAAAAAAGAGGGGGGGGGGAGACTGTATGTCGTCTGGAAATAGTCAGCTCCTTGCCATACATGATGCATTGAACTACCACCACTTCTGTCCCCATACAAAAAATCCCCTCTGATTTGTCTTCCTGAGTAACCATTACTTCTTCTCAAGAGTTCAAAAATATTCTGCTCCTGCAAAAAGTAAAATACAAGCATATTAAACAATTCATTCCTCAGGGTCTGTGGTAATCTGTGACTACTATTCAAATCACAAGCTCTTCATATCTTGTTTAGTAACAATCGTACACTAACCAATAATAAATGTCATTGTACCCTCTTCAGACCTGCTCCGGATGCTCAGGAAAGGGAACTTGGCAGCCAGCAGCACTGCTTTCATTTAGGCAGGATCAAGTTCCCCGGGGTTCCCTTGTCCAACTCGCTGTTTCCTCCATCTTCTGCTCATATATGCAGCCCTTTTTCTGTTCTACATAGGATCACTCTGTGCTAGTCTCTTACATGAGTATAATCACGAGTTATAAAAAAACAAACAGCATTTATTAAGCGAACAAAGTTCATTTCCTTAAACAGTGTGTTTCTTATTCTGCAATCTGCTGTGTTTATTCACTTGTTCATTGATGCATATTTCATTGCTTCAGAACAGGCTTCCTAATCATTGTTTCAAACTAAGCTCCAGGCCAGTAAAACATTTAAGCAAGTGCAGGACAGAATTTCAGGAGTGTGGATAATCCTACCAAGAGAACTGAAGCAGAATCAGCTGCACTAGCAACATCTGCCCCCAATGCAGAGTAAGAATGAAATAGGAAAAAGTTCATTCTCTACCCTCAAACAACCACAAAACACAGTCTGTTTTTTGCAATACTTAACAATCACACTTTTCCCTAGGAAAGGAGGTTGCACATTAATTGCCAGAAACTGTATGCCTAAAAATAAAAGATGCAAAAAAGGAGTCTTACGATACTGATGAAGTGAGAAGAATCTCAGAGCTTTGAGCTAGATTCTTGACGGCAATAAAGAGTGCACTAAGAATAGCAAACGAGTAGGAGTAGTCAAGGCTGAAAAGTTTCTGAAGTGCTTTGATCGCCAATTTCTTCATAGAAGCTCTTATTCAGGCTACTTGTTATATGAGAAGGTTAAATATTCAGCGGAGCTTCAGTGCCTTGAAAGGTAGTTGGGAAATGTCTATTTTTGATTTGCACACTGTTCAGTGGAGTAGCCAAAACATCAGTAAGAACAGTGTCTTAGATATGTTGAGAGAGAATTGCTCTGGCTATGGCAACTAAGTTAACAAAATGACATAGTGACATGTTAGAGCCAAGGTCAAAAGACACCTGGGAAGTGTCCCTCTCCCCAGGCATAGCAATCCACAGTTACGTGCATATCAGAAGGATTAAAAAACAAACAAAACACCCCAAAACTCGACCTTCACTAAGCAGGTGAAAAAAGGATGGTTGGGAAGAGTCAAAACCTCTTCTGGCACAGCTCAACCTGAATCTCTGTTCTCCAGAAGAATATACATATTATTCTGGAAACTGAATTAGCATAGTCGGCCAAATTCTTGACATGAGAAAGTCACCAATAAATTTGTTCATGAAACACTGAAGCGAGCAAATCTCAGAATTGGCCCTAAGAATTTATGTAGACCAGAAAGAACTACATCAGAGCTTCGTACTCTTGGCATTTTTAAAGACAAGCCAATGCTAACACTGTGGGCACCAGGACTCTCACACTACCTGAAGTCTAATGCCTCAGTCTGAGAAGACAAATTTTTACCTAACCTCTGCATAAGACTTGTTTTTGGATGTATTGAAGGGAGCTGGGATTCCATGGTGACACGAGGTTTGGGGGGAAAACAAACGGAGTTAATATAAGGACCATAGTAACTGCGTAAGTAAGAATACTAAGGAGTCACTTGTTCTTTGTAAGAAATGGGTATTTGTATGTACAAGGGCTGCAAAAATAAGCTTGCAAGGACAGTTCACATAGCTGTATTAAGACTGTGGTCTTGAATAGCTCTTAGGTCAGTGGGAGTAATCACCTGATAGTCAATAACATTAGAAAGGTCATAAAATTGTTTTCTTTTAAAACTAGTACCCTAGCTCTAAACACCAGCAATTTTCCATCTGGAATAGATATCCTCCTCTTATGTTCTTTTCTGCAGCTGAAATTTGCATTTGAAGTTAAATATGTTATAATATCATGGCTACTATTCGAAGACCTTTGTGAAGCTTCATCATCACCTTAGGACTGTCACACAGCAACATCCATGCTCCCTAAAGGCACGCGAATGGATTTTCTACATTATCCTGTTTCACACAATCCAGGAATGAAGAATTACGTGGAGAGACCCAGACCCTGCGTGCCACACAGCTGACTGCTGAACAGAGCCTGTTCACCTGTTCAGAGATTTCAACAGAACACAAGAAAGGTAATTTTGTGGGGATTATTATTTTAGATTGGCAGCATCAACAAAAGCTGGAGTAGGCAGGGATTTCACTTTCTTTTCATTCTGTCTGGGTCACTAGTTTACAGCTTTCCACAGCCTTCCATTCATGCACCAGTCCAAATTATCTTCTGGTACTCTATTGAAAATGCCCAGTCACAAGGGCTGTTTTCTTTCCCTTTCATGCCCTCACCTTTCCTTTATTTAAACAACTGATTCCCCTGTCCACAAGAAACAAAATATTGCAAGAACTCAATAGGCCTGTAAACTTTCCAGCTGTACTTTTGCTCTGAACTGTTGTTACTTGGAAGCACGGTGGCATCACTGATATCACTCGGACCTTCTGCTCCCAAAACATAAAATGACCTTTGGGTGCAGGAACCATGACACTCCGCTGAGCAGCTCTCATTTCGTGCCAGGCATACACTGGCTTCCAGGCTAGTTCTCAAGTATATTCATTAAAGTCTTCATCGTAGCAAGGTTGATATCTGGTCCTATGTTTAAAGAGAGTTAAATCATTTATATAAACAACAGGGTACAATCAGAAGTACTGTATTAAACATCACTCTCCTTACTCCTATCCTTACTGACAGCATTACATGAGAAGATTTAGTAACATATTCCCATACGATGTTCCAAGGCTGTGAAACTGGACAACTGGCAAAAGTCTTATTGTTCCCAGTGTATCCCAATGTAATCTTAAATTTCACTTCATCTTACTGCTAATATTTAATAAGCTCCTTTCTTGTCACCTAGAGACTTGCAGCACTGCCGCTGTGGGAGCCCATCATTTAACATTTCTCACAGAATTCACAGCAACAACTTGAGTCACCCCCATTCTGGTGACTCACTCCTGCCACTTGGTATACATCTCTTTAATTTTAAGTCACACAAAATCATCTGACTGACAGCCAGCAGCAGCCCTATGATTTTCTGGCTTCTGCATCATTACATCTCTCTTCTTAGCACTTCTTAGTGCTCACATGTCTTCACTATGAGAAAAATGTCATTAAAAAAAATTAACGTTACAAAAAATACAGATCCTTTACATGCATAGAGAAAAAAAAAAAAGCCTTTTCACCTGATGGTATCAAAGCACTGCATAAATGCTCACGAAAAGTTCTCATTGTCATCTTAAGGGATCTAAAGCTGATGTAGAGATCAGTTTTCAGAGACCAACAACAACCTAAGCCCTGCAGGGGCACTTTGAAGTATTGCAGAGGAGCATTGTAAGCTCTCCGCTTACGACAAGTCCTACTGCCTCCTTGTTTGATACCTGCAGGGCCAAACAGGGAAAGAAGTACATATGTGGACCTGACATCTAAGCTCCTTTGCTTCCACATCAGAGAGAGGGTAGCCCCTTTCCAACTTGCAGCACGTACCAAAGGTTTGTCTTTGGTGATACCATGTCTTTTCTCCTATCTGAGACCAAGATGATAAGAAATTAAGTACTCCTTCCCCTGATGGCACAGAGGTTCTTTAATCAGCCTGTCTTTCAGGCTAAAAGACACATCAAAGTAGCTGGGAGGTGGAGCCAGGCATCCTTCTGCCTCCATCCACCTCTGCACGAGGAACATGAGCGCAAGGCAAGGCAGTTCTTAGACATGCCCGGTGTAACAGCAGGAGCGAGTGCTTAGATCAACCCAGACGGGCTGGCCTGAGGAGCTGGCTGCCAGGCTCAAGGTGGCCACCCAGAAACAAGCAGTGAATGAACTAGGCGGAGGGGCAGCTATGCACATTCAGGAGATGCATGTGCTTTTAGTACCCTGAAACCTACTTCCATGCATCTTTGTGGTCACTGGCCAATATTCATGCACTTGACAACACCACATATGCTCAATCATAACTCCATTTTATTCCTTGCTGTATTCCAGCACAGAGATTTATGGCCTAGTGTTGCTTTCCCTCTGAGGATAATTTTGGCTCCTGGTATAAGACTCCTTGGAATGGACATCTTGCTCTGTCACCATACCAAGAGGTCACAGGGGAAACTGAACATGAGCAGATGAGGATTGTCTGCTTATGGGGTTCTAGAAGATGGCAGGAGTTACATTGAAGTGGAAGGGAAACATAATGGACTGGGATGCCTCATGCTTGCAATATGAAAAGATAGCTATGAGGGAATATTGCATGCTTGAACCAGTACTGATGTGGCAGCGACCTGCTCCCTATGCATTAACACAGCATTCAAACCAAAGACCTTGAGTTTCAGCACACAGGTGGTGAAGGTAGGAGACCATATCTGAAGAGCTGTGTCCAGTTCTAGGGTTCCCAAGTTCTGGGCTCCTGAAGAAAGACATGGACATGCTGGAGTTAGACCAGCAAAACAAAGATGATTGAGGGCTTTGAACATCTTTAATTTGAAGAGAGGTTGAGATAGCTGGGACCATTCGGCCTGGAGAAGAGAAAGCTCAGGGGAATCTCATCAATGGATATAAATATCTGATGGCAGGGTGTAGAGAAGGTGGAGCCAGCCTCTTGACAGTAGTATTTAGTGAACGGGTAAGAGGGAATGGGAACAAACTGAAATAAAAGAAATTCCACGTTAAACTAAGAAAAAAACCCGTCTTTCACAGTGAGAGCAGTCAAACACTGGAACAGGTTGCCCAGAGAGGCTGTGGAGTCTCCATCCATGGAGATATTAAAAATCCAATTGGACACAGTCCCGAGCAACCTGCTGTAGTTGACCGTGCACTGAACAGGGCTAGACAATCTCCAGAGGACCCTTCCCATCTCAACTATTCTGTGTGTATAACTTCTTTAGTGCACAGAAGTAGATCATTGTCCTCTGAGTACCAATGACTGGAGAATATGTCATACAAGCGCATTACAGAGTCTTCAGAAGCAGTACTTATCCGTCAAACATATCAGTAACCACTGTCAGCTCCTCAGCAGGAGTCTTCCAGCTCCTGACAAATAGCCAATGTCACTCCTTAGCTGGACAGCCCCCAGTAAATCATAATTTTCAGCTCTTAAAATCTCAATGCTTGACTCAGGATTTCTCAAATTCCAAAACCAAACACATAAATATTTAAATGCAACATTGAGGATTTTGGTCATTAGCTGGCACGGCAGACTGGATTTGAATGCTATTGGACACATTTTGTGATATATTTCAAAACAGGCTGGCAAGATGAGACTTTCAGTAGACAGAGGATGTGTCTGCCTTTGGTCCTGTGTTTTTTCTCTTGGGCAAAAATGAACAATCACTGATTTCAATGGACAGTTTATCCTTTCCAGGGATTTCTCCCTTAGCTTAAGATTGTCGTAAGAACGCAGTAACAGCCTAAGTCTTTCCTTTCTCTTACTTGCTGCTCAAATCTACACAGTGATGGTGATGTTTGGGAACTGGGGAGCTAATGGTTCTTATTTTTAAGTTATTAACCCAGTGAGAATTTCCAGAAGTTTCCCATAGTCCTCTCATGGTTGTTTTGACTATGGTGTTAAAAGACAAATTTAACTAAGTGCAACATGGGCAATGGTGCACAGCTAACATTTGCATGTATAAGCAATGAAGAACAAGCAATCAGACATTTGCAAGACTGATTTCAAAACTTGGCTTTGTGACCTAAAAACAGACTTGGAGGGAGATTATCAGTTTCAAATGCTGGCAAGCCTGGGTCAGAACATATATGTGTGCATGTGTAAGAAGGAAGAAATGTGCCCAGAGAAAGAAAAAGCAAGAGTTGAGGAAGGAGGAAAGAGGGATAGTTTATAGCTGCAGTTTTCAAACTGGCAGTTCCCATATCATTAGCAAAGCACTAATTACTTCACAGGACTACTTCAATAGCTCTAAAACAGCAGAATACTGCCTCGTGTGTGTGTAGCCAGAGGCCATTACTCCCATCACTGGCAATAACTGGGCAAAATGAGTTTAGGGACCTCCGCCAATAGCAAAGGGAATGGATGTTTCTTATCCTTTCCTTTCTTGCCCTCAACAGAGAGGAGGAAGCAATACACAGCGTTGTAGGAGGCTCCTCTGCACACACAAGCATGAGCTTTGGTCTTCTGCTCAGTCTCCACACTGCAGACTACTTATATAAAAAAAAAATTGTCACTGGGGTTTAAATCCCCTAATCTTACAACTCTGACATACCAAGGAATAAATAGTTCCTATTACACCATCTTTTGAGGATTTTCTAAAGCACTAATCATTGACCTAGCTGACACTACTGAAGTCAATAGAAGTTTTGTATGGCAGGCTCACGCCTACCATTGAAAACCATGAATTTTGAAAACCTATGCCTTAAGTAATATAATGTAAGTAATGGCATACATTCAACAACACATTGCTACAATAAAGAATAGCCAGGAGCCAAAATTATGGTTGGATGGATACTGTAAAACATATGGAAGTGACAGTTTAGTGAGCAAATGAATAGATGAATACCTTAAAAGCTAATTTTCAGAATTTCCATTGCATGCCTATTGTTTTAACTTGTATTTGCGCAGGAGAAATGGTTATGATGGTTGAAATCTTGCTGCTGAAATCCTTAACCAAGTTGCTTTTACAGGCCAGAACACCCACAATTAACTGAAGTGAGGACTGTTGCAAGAGCACTCCCTGGGTCTCAGTTCACCAAAATACTTAAGTACAGACAAGCTTTTAAGCTCACATTTAAGACTTTTGTTGCTTTCACTAGGACAGACAGAGTCAATGTTTAAAAGCAGCAAAATTCTCTAAGTGAGGATATGGCTGTACTGGTATAAAAGGTGCAAGTACAGCTTGTTTCAGTTTTGGGAACCAATGTTTTTACAGCAATAACAGTGTCCCACCATATGATTCATGCTTTTACATATGTTTAGCAAAACAAATGCATACAAACAAAGAAAAACATACACCTTTATCCAATGTAATGCTGCTAGTAGCACTTCTGAAGTATAGAAGAGCTCAAAGCTCTTCAACCAGGCAGAGAATGCATAGGTCAACCCTCAGACAAGCTACATAAGCAGAGAGTTGGACACAATGATCTCTTCGAAGCTCTTCCTAGTCCTGTTTAATGATTCTTTGTTGATGCACACAAGCATGAACTTTGTTGATGCTGACAACTCTTTGAAATAAGATGTCAGAGTGTGGTGGTGCATTCCTCCCGTCTCTTTTCCTCTGGGCTACGATACGATCTCAGAACCTTCTGTTAAGCTTTAGCCATTGTGTATGAGTTGGGCGGTTAAGCGTCCCTTGGCCATACCAAATGCTCTTGCATGGCTAAGGTGGGGAACGACACTGATCGTACCAGGGACACTAGCTACATGATCAAAGTAGGGAACAGAAACATGAGATAACTCGTTATCTCTGACGGCTCTGAAGCATTCCCTACCTGGATCATAGCTCAAGTGGAACAATACCATTGTTACCATGAAACAATATCATAATTACTACCCTGGACCACCTCGGATAGTAGCCAAAATGGAAATTTACTGATGACTAAAGCCAATCATTTTGCAAACCTATAAACAGCGGTACCAATGAGACCCTTTGAGCTCCCCTGGACCACAGCGGGCTGCACCCAGAATCTCCCTCTGAGTGGGACACCTCTCAGAGTCCGCAAACTCAAATTTGCGATACTCGGAGGATCACCGGGATTTGGGGTGATCCCCAAACCTCAACCCTTTGCCCGTTGAGAAATGCCAAAGCATTTAACGTGAGTATTTCACAGGACTCGAGGGAATTTTTAACAGGTATACCTTTATAAATTTAGCTAACTTTAGGCCTTTCATTTAGCTTTGGTACCATATTCATATGCATATATATACATGTATTGATTGATCTAGATCTTTTTGCGTGCTTATCTGTACAGTTACTAATAAGTATAATCTGTAGTTCAGTTGTTTTAGTATTTGTAGTAACTTCACTAAGTCTTTGTATAGCTGCCAAATTGATTAATGCTTAAGTATTGTTGGACTCTAAGTTGCTGCTAAACACCCTTAACCCTTTAGTCATAAACCGTTGCCCAGGTCTGAGACTAAGGGTAGATCCAGCCGCACCTAGGCTCCTCTCTGAGAAGGAGTTTAGAAAGCAAGGGGGTCTACTCTGAACCTCATGACTCAACGGGAGGGTTTTCTTATCCCTTTTTGTATTAGACACAAACTGTTGTCCAAGTCTGAGACTAAGATTGGGTCCAGTCGGATCTTCTCTGAACCTCGTGACTCAACGGGAGGGTCCCCCTTACCCTTTTATCCTCAATCTCTGTACAAATCATTCCAACACAATTCTGATATGATTTTCCCCTGTGTATACTTAATCCACGTAGTAAGTAATAGAGTGAACCTTGCCATCGAATTCTGTTAAGTCACGTTTCTATAAATTTCTATTAAAATCACCCTTTGCCAATACCTTTGCCAGTGATTCTTTACGCGGCCTTAAAACCACTCATTCGTGACACAGAGCAGCCATCCTCATGTTGTTAATCCTCCTTCCTGGATGGTAGGAAGGGAGAGCGTGCAAGGGCATTTGCCTTGTTCCCTCACCTGTTTAACAATAAACAAGTTATCATAACCAAGAAATCACAGAGGAGTAAGGGGAGAAGGCAATAACCTATTCTAGGAAAGTAAGAGATGTTGCGTCATTCCTCAAGGAACTACATTAAGAAAGCAATGAGAGACTTAATAATCCCTCTTCTGCTTCCACACTACAACTGTTTACTGTGTCCTTGACTCAACTGTGAAGTTTAACCTTCAGCACAGGCTTAACTAAACAGAAGGCCCTCAAGTAAGTTTGAGATCTTTTTTGCGGAGTACAAGATGGAGACTCATTGAGTAAAACCCACAACATACAGCAAGTATTTGAAACCAGTACTATTTCTACTATTAGACATAAGACATAGATCAGCAATAATTGACAAAGGCTACATTTAGTAGCGCGAGTTATACAGTAGGGCTCTGTAGCTTACCATTGTCATCAGAAATCATTTATTTACATCTACTGCGCTATATTACTACCCATAAGAATAGTTAAAGGTATGATTTTTAGTTAAGTCTGTCTTCTTAATGCAGCAGTTTTACTTTAGACCTGCATGACTCAGTTGAGTGCATTCATATTGCATCCTTTTGGCATAATTCTCTTGAAAACAATACTATTGCATAAAGGACACATTTGACTATTACTGCCCAATCCTCATCAAGTAATCAGGTAAAACACAGCTAGAAAAAAAAAAATATCAGTGATGTTGCAACACATTCAAATTACCACACATGCCTAATACAGCTCCTACATCCAATTCTGCCAGACAAAGAGAAGAAGGTTCTGTATATGACCTAGTTAAATTAGAGCAATAAATATTTCTAAATACTTCTGGTGACAACAACAGCATATGGAGGAAGCAGTTAATTTTCTGTCCTTCCTATATATCCTGGGCCTGATTCTGCCTTTAGTTGCACCAATGTAAAAGTGTATTATGTTCACCAATTTAGTTTTAATCATTCTACACCATCACCCTACCCCAAAAGCCAGAATCTTGTCTCTTTTTCTTCCTATAGGAAGGTACATTAACAACAAACGACTAACACTATGAAGAGAGAATAGGGCAGTTCTGCTTCTCCCTGCTGCCCTTGCTGTGGCTTTAGGTGTGGTTCCACAGTAAGGCAATCCAATTTAAATCCAAGCTGATACGGGATTCTTCCCTCCTAGCTGTAAATGCCTGTGCCCTCCCTTGAGCTGGCCACTGTAGCTGTGTGGAGAGCTGGTCCAGACAGCTGATTTGGCCAAAAATGTTTTTTGTGGGGGCCTATTCTTTTACTAGATGGTTTTCTGGACAAGCGCTAGTTCCAGCTGAAGTGCGGAAATAGGTGGACGTGGCCAAGGATGGGACAGATAATGGCAGTTCGCACACAGATTAGCCTGACCTGCCATGAAACTATTTCCTTATACATAAGAGTAACTCCCAGGTTTTCATTCGTGAAACAATTAAATGGTGTTTGACCACAGAATGCAATCGTGTTTCTGAAACCTTCCTTCCACAATCTGCAAACCTCTGTTCCACAGCCATCGCCATCTCTCAAATAACAGCCTTTATCAGATACGAGCTTTTGGTCAAAGTACATCTTAAACCACAAACAGCTTTCATTTTCAGTTAATCGGCACTCAAAGACTTTGCATTACAGCCTCATCCGATTTTGGCTATTCTGCTTTTTCCCCCACATAGTAATGGAAGGTCTTATGGTTTTAAAATTTTCATAAATTTTAATCAAGCTGTGAAAGAGCTAAGTAATATTTTCCCAGATTTAGAAGCAGTATGGGGAAACCAGCTTCACAGAAGTTAATTTTCTAAAAGTATAGAAAAATAATTTTTAAAGCTAGCCAACTTTGAGCCTTCCGTGTCAGCTAAAAATACAGACGTCTCGCACCCTGTGATGGAGCGCAGCAAAGCACTTGTGTAACACCGTAATAAAAAAAGACACCGCAAGAGTAGCCGCTTCCATCACCAAGAAGCTTTCAAAATATCTGGAAGTCAGACAGTCGGCAGAGGGAGAAGAGGAGAGATCAGGTCCAGAAACTGATAAACTAGACTGCAAAGCATGTTGCTTTGATAAATCCAGAGCTGCCCAAGGCCTGCAAAACACAAGTTGACTGAAGAGATTTAACAGCTTTAACTGTCTAAGCAAACTTCTTTGATTAAGTACATTTCCAAAGCACGAAATCCCTGCCACTTCAACAGAAGATTAAGGAGTTTCTCTGCACAAAGACTGGGATTCTGCAGAAGAAATCCAATGAACCTTTTGGGAAACGGTGACCTCTCCGCTGACCATGGAAGCAGCCTCAGTGTTATTTTTCAGCTTCCATTGCTGGATCTTTTCCTTAGACATCAAGAACACTACTTTATTCACATTTATCCATTTAAAAAAGAATTTGTATCTAGATTTGTGTTTACAGTGCTGGCAGCTGTAGGAGAAATACATACACCGAGGAAAGCTTCTTAAAGAAGACATTGGGGTAAATCAATACCTGGGGACATCTCCCCTCCTCCAGAACCTCCTTCCTGACAGATACCACATAAATGCACATAGTGCTAGATCTAAAGTTGTGCAAATAAAAAATGAAAAAAAACTATGAGCAGTTTATGAATCAGTTCAAATCTTCTGCCAATAGCATGTCTGCCCATCCTATTAAATCTTGTTCAAAGGTGGCTTCTCTGGCTTATGCTTGGAAATGTACTGAAATTACAGCTGTGTGCTGCATTTGCTTGCAAATGCAAACTAACCTCCTTGGTTTGTTCAGAAAAGAAAATCTTCATTTAAAAAAAACCCCAAAACTGGTTAAATTAAAGTTTTCAGCATAGTACATGAAATACTTTTAAAATGTATTGTTTTAGGAAGAAGGAACTGATGTAAGCGTGTTTTCTTAGGCAAGAGGGAACCCATCTAATACGAAAAGACTCAAGTATAAATAAAGCACAACAGATTTGTAGCAATTAAAATAACAGGCAAAATGTAAGCTCTAGTCAGCATTTGAGTGCTTTTTATTTGAGCTTCCAGATGGAAAGAATTTGAATCGAAAAGGGTGGTGAGTTTTTCTTGGGTATTTTTTTGGCGGTGGTGGTGGGCTTCTTTTGTTTTACGGGTTGGTTGGTTGGTTGGTTTGTTTTGAGATTTCCACTAACCGAACAAGGAAACATCTCGGAAATTTGACAAGTTGTTTTATTGAAAAGGTATGAAACATGCAACTACATTCATCACTATCCAGCAACTGAAGAAGTTAAAGGACAACGGGAAAAGAACAGCAAAGTTACTCAAAAAAGCACAGAAACTCTTCTCTAGCTTCGGTGAGAACTGAGCCAATGAGAGCAAACATGATAGAGATGGCCCATGTGAAACAACTCTGAAATATATCTTAAAAATAGGACAACAATGAACTCACACTCACCTATGGTCAGGAAACGGTATCACAGCTGACATTCACCATAGGTGAACTAGAGCTAGAGGCAGCGCCACTGGTGACTTAGACAGCATAGTACAGTTTTGGCACGAGGGACACAGGATACCTAAGGAACATTTACTTTATCATCTCCTTTCCCTCTATCAACCTGTAGTCTACCTCAGGATTACCTATAGACTGAATTACCTTGAAAACTGAACTCTAAAGACCACCTGAAAGGAGAAAAGTGAGGGATGCATAGAAGCCAGCTGTATTCTATATTCTTTCAGAGTAAGAAAAAAATAAAGGGAGGGATTCAAAGATATCCTTGGAGGTCCAAGAAGTATTAAAAAATAAAGAAATATAAGTATATCTAAGGCACTCAACACTCATTTCACAAGAGATGCATCTGTTTTTTCTTTAGATGACTGGCTCATAAAATAGCACTAAGCTTCAGGAAGCCACACAAGGACATCACATCAATTTTTAAATGACTACAGACAAATTTATGTTTTGCCACATGGAAAGTTTTGTCAGAAAATATTCAGGTTGATATTTTCAGAGCTTACTGTCAGTATGAATTATCAGCAATACATATTACCACAAACGTTCAATTACACTAAATACATGACTAATACCGGATTTGGTACACCTACAACAGATGATGTTACCTAAATTGTTTGGATTTGGTAACTTAGAAAAGTATTTCTTTTATAAAAAGAGGTTTTGTACAGGGGAGTATGGATCTCTGTAACAGTTCTCCAAAAATGACTCTCTCTTCCATTGCAGACACATCCAGGTCTGATTAATTCTACACAATCAAAATGATGAAATAGAGGGCACCCGGCTTTAGTACTGAATTCCAGAAGCCGGCCCTCGGAAAGAAAAAGAGTTTCCTGAAAGCTCATGTCCTTATAGTGCTCTAAGTAAATCAAACCAAACCCCACAATAACAAAAAGGGAGGAAACCCCTCCACGCTCCACCCAGGTAACTCAAGCTCCTGCCACGATGCAAGGCTGAAACATTGCAGTGAGCTGCAAGTGAACCCTGTCCAGCACGGGCCCTTCAGAAGAAACCCTGACCAGCTGGAGCAATGTCTCAATGACTGCACCTCTGAAGAACTACAGTTAAGGCTGGAAAAGGCATTTCAATAGGGTCATAGATTGGGGGGGTGAATGTATGAAAAAGGGCATGGTTTTTCACATACTCAGGATACACTTGTACAGCAAATCAGCAGATAAAATCCCAGTTTTAAGAGATTATTTCTGTGTTTCGTCACTTTCCCAAGACAATGGAGTGGAATCCCACGTGACATATCTTACAAAGCAGCATCAAAAGAAAAGCATGAAATTAATAAAGTACAGGGACGGTTAGGTGATACTTTACCAAGCAGTAAAGACACATAGGAAACAGCACAATGTTTTTGTTTTAGCTGAACCATACACCACCAAAACAAAAAAAACTCCAAAAGCCAACATCCCCTTAGCGACAAATGAATGCAGCATACCTTCGAGGTTTTTTTAAGCTGCTCCTTAGGGCAAATGCTCATATTTCATTCACAAGGCTGCTGAAATATAGATAAAGGTAGTGCTCTTAATTGCAACCCTAGTGGCCTGAGAGATGGTGAACTATGACTGGTTTGAACCTCCAATTTTTCACTCCTCACTTCAGATTATCCTTGATCAAATCATCAAAACCTAAATCTATGTATGTACGCTGGGGCTCTCCTAGAAGGTCACCAATTTCTGCGGTAAGAAGAATCAACATGTTGTTTTGACCCTCTTGTTACACTGACCTCTTCCAGCAGAGCAGCACCTGAACAGCTGTGATGGGGGTCTTCGCCGCTTCAGCCTTTATGCCTTAGCCTCCAGGCAAAGGAGTTGAAAGGTGGCAGAGCATCATGAAACTACATATGCACTAGCTGAGAACTAGCAAGTAGAAAGAACAGCATAGGGCTGGCCAGGGATTAGCATTCAAATGCAATACAGAGAATTTAAATGATGTTCATAAAGATCACTTACTAGATTTTCAGTCACTCTACTTGCCAAGAGGAAAAACAACTCCCTGGAGACTACTTAAGAACTGCACTTAGAGGAAAGCCAGAGCAGGATCCTGCTGATGCCAAAGACAGTGGGGCTCAGAAGGGCCACTGATATGCACCAGACAGTATTTACACCAGGCTGCAAAACGTGTGACCTTCGCCCTCTTTCAGCTTCGAGTACAACCGATGCATTGCTATCCCCCATTCTCAATTACTCAGTAAAAGCCTAACCAGACCTATTGACCATCTCACTCACTTAGAAATCTTACCTACAGACCAGCAAGGCAGAGGGTGGAAAAAAACAGGTAATTTTAACAAGAGGGCTTACATTATTTACAGCTCCTTCTCACTGGGTTTACAATAGCTTAGCTCACAGGCGTTCCTTTTCATTGACACAGATCTAAACAAGAAAGGAAGTATTGGTGCTTTTCAGACAAATATTGAGGGACAAATATTCTTGTGTTTTCAAGGGATAACTCCACATTGGCAGCAGCGCAAAATAGCATCACAGCAGGGAAGCCCTGAAGGGCAGATTTCTCCCCTGACACGAGTAGAGCACGGCTGGCGCTGAGACACATAAGTGACCTTAATGCTCCTTGGGCTAGACATCTACCCTGGCTGGACACACATCCCAGCGGGAGGACAACTGCTCAGCAGGGTCCAGGCTGACTGCCCGGGGAAAACAGTCCTGTGAAGCAGAGAGATGAAACAGTGGCCTTCTGCTCTGGGAGGCACATTGCTAAATGCCTTTCCTTCCCACCTTCCCGAAGCCCGGACAGCAGTACCTCAGGGTTTCAAGGTGGAGTTCAGTTCTGCAGCCCCTTCTCACCTGCGTAGTCCCACTGAAATAAACAGAGCTGCTCACGCAAGTAGCTGCTACTCAGAACCTGTCACCTTTAGACTCAGCATAAAGCTTCGAACTTTGAGGATTGCCAGTTTTGTGATGATTCATTTCACGTAACAAACCAGTCTGTGCAATAGCAATACACAAATTCCTCCTTTTTTTTTTTTTTTTTTTTTAAGGAATGCAGCAGTGAAACAAGCAAAAAGCCTTCCGTGTATGTTCTCAGCTCTAGGAGAGAGCTTTCTTCCCTCCCTTCCTCACCAGAAGCTTTTTTAGATTTTTTTTTTTTAAATGTACACATTGCATGAAACCAAGGTAATTGTACATTATAAATCTGGTCATAATAAGGTGATTTTTTTTCTTCTTTTTTTATTGTACTCTTGGGTCACATTATTCTGAAAAATATAGAACCAGTGTAAACTGAATCCATCACTACCACCACTGCCGGTTAAGCCTGGTCTAGGAGAATCCAAACGCTGTGCGCACTCCCGAACAGGTTTAAACTTCTAGGCTTTTGCTATGCCCCATGAAATGGACCTACCTGCTAGCTGTTATACCCATTTCTCTTGCTTGCCTCCACAAATGCAGAAGACCCAACGTTTTAAAGATGTGAATCAACAATGAAATAATCACCCTGCACTCCAAATGACCAAAACGAAACTGTTTCCATGACTTCCATGAACAGAGATTATGTTCGTCTAAGTATATTATTTCTCTACCTTCTAATGAGCATCACCAACGTTTTCTGCAACGATTAAAGAACTGCAACAGTCACAAACCCTTGTCTGTCCTTTAGACGTTACAGAGAACAAGAGCTCAAGGCCTCCGAACTGATTCAGTGCATCAGTTCCTCTGTATTAACACGGGATCCATCTAACTCAGCAGTGTCTACTAATATTTCAATATGGTCAGTTTAATACTTACCTGCTAGCACCTCTAGGATGAGAAACACGGGAAAGTTTTGGGTTTTTTTACCTTGCTGGTGCACTAGTGTACTAATACAATGAAGTATAGAGCACATCAGCATCCTCATCAGTCCAGAAAAGTCTCCTCCTCATGCAGGCCATGAAGTCAGCTGCAAAGTACTTTCCAGAGGGCATCATGAGGACAGTAGTAAGGCTGGGATGGGTAGCTTCCCCTGGGATATAGTTTTTCCTAGATAGAAACATATACATTTCTAGGATGTGTCAGATTGGCCATGCATGCTCTGTGGACATGCTCTTTGAATGTAGGGACAGACTTACAAGTATCCAGAGACAGGCTTATACTCCTGCTCTGACTGGGTTGTTTCAGGTCTGGAAATCCCTGGCAATATTTGGCAGACTTGGAATTTTTCCCCCATAGAGGAACTGTGTTTGGGCAGAAGCCACAAGCAGCCCAGCACATATGGCAACCATAAACCTGTCCAACTCGAGAGATGTTATGAGGCTGTGTGCCAGCAGCCCAAGCAGGGTGGAAGAGGCTATGCAAAGATTAATGGTATACTATTATTAGGGACTGGGGGAACACTCCTATGTTCCTAAAACTGGGTGTGTGCCCCAGGTACATCCCAGCTACCTATTAGGGTGCACATCAGACACATGCATCTGTGGCCCTGATTTCCAAGCGGTTGGTCTAGCAAACCCAATTTGGCCCAATTGAAACTGAGTGTGCAAGCAGGGAAAGCACGAGGTTGTAAAGTGAGTGAGAGCAGCAGGAACCACTATTTGAGTTCATGTGGTGAAGTCTTCCCCCTTCTCTCCAACATCTCTTCCCTGCACTCTTCTGTGCATGGGCACAGCCTGGTTCTGAACACGATACTTCGCAGAACTGCGAACAGTTATGAAGAGGTGTGCCAGCACCTTGGAATCTGTGCTGTGCCTCCCAAGAAAATGCAAGAGTCCTAATGGGAATATATGAGAAGAACCTCATCTGCCCCACCTTCTGCCAACACTTTTATTTGGGACTGATGCTGGTTTACTATCTCTTTTCTGAAACAAACACAAAAAAAAAGGAAGGTGCTGAGAAGATGATGATCTCCATAGAGCAAATTTTCATTTGCAACTCAGACCGATTCAGGAACACGCTTCTATGTCTGTTAATGATGAACCAAGGTGCATCAGTGCTTTCCTGAACTGAGTCCTTCCACAGTCACAATAAGCCAATGCAGGAGATGGCTAGGGAAATCAGTACCATTATGAGACAGCATTTCTTTCTTTTCCATGGCTAATTATAGAACTGTAATAGAATATGTATTTATTTATTTGAAGAAGGATGCTGTAATGGTGATCTATCAGAAGCTGTGTTATCTGTGTAATAGAAGCTCACTTCGCAGCAAATTTAAATACTAACCACACTGATCATCACACTAAAACTCCTGTAGGACATATTTCAGTATCTTCCTCAAAGGCATTTTGAATATGATGCAGCAATTCTACCCTACAGAGAGACTAATTAAATATAGCCATCTA
This sequence comes from Fulmarus glacialis, assembly GCF_000690835.1. NCBI lineage: Eukaryota > Metazoa > Chordata > Aves > Procellariiformes > Procellariidae > Fulmarus > Fulmarus glacialis. The sequence continues at coordinate 57,040 of NW_009231406.1, forward strand.
GTCACCGTTGTACCAGTGACCCTTAATTACCCTGCAACCCTTTAAAGGTTGTTTTGGGAGACTCATTCTGATACAGTGTAAAAAGTAAGCAGAGCTTCAGATAACTGTTTCCTACCCACTGGGGACTAAAAATCGTATTATATAAGGGGGCCTTTGGATAGACGCATAATTTAAATGAACAGGAAATCAGTCAGACCTATTTTTCTGAACGTTTTTCATTTGTTTTCAAGCCACTCTGAACTACTCCAAAACTGCATTAAAAAGAAACTTATTTGCTCATATTTTGTATCCTTTTCCTGAGGGGAGAAGGAGGACAAAGAAGCCTGAAAAAATTTACAAAGGCATTGCTTTTACTTCATTTTGAAGCTACCAGAAAAGGTTTCTAAGGTGAGGTGCGTGTTACAGCGAACACATCACCATAATCCTCACAGGATAAATCATGCAAGTGCAGCAACAAGATTAAGAAGCAATGACATAAGAAGCTTCTCTGCACGAGATGTATGCTTAGCCCTTTGCTCTGAGGCCAGCGTGGTTTCAGAGTACTGTTGAGTCGGTAGATAAACGGTTGAAAAAGAACCTTTATTGGCTTTTATAGTCACTTCTTTAGCCAATATGAGGAACAACACAGAGAAGCTCTGTTACAAATAACTGCTAGTTCTCCAGTCTCAAAAGAAAGATGACTGTGACGCAGAATTCAGAAGGGAGGGCAAGTCCTTCGGAGACAGCATCCCCTTTACCACACAGAATGGCACAGAATTAAGGAAGGGGATTTCTAAGGGAAAAGCATCAGAGAACTTTGTCAGAAGAAAGAGGTTAGCACTCAAGATGTTAGTATACAGACGAGAATAAAAATTTTTAAGGATACACATAAATACCTGTGCAGTTGTGCCACAAGGTACAAAAGATCTAGCAAGACAAAATGTCTTTGGCTCACATAAAACACTCTTTGCACAGAGATTTATAGAAACTGTTTTGGTAATGTTCTACGGGGAGTAACGTGAGATATTAAATTAAAAAAATACAGTCCTCTAAAACCCAATAAGCGGAAAAAAAACCCCAGCGTATTCAATTCTAGCACAGACAAACATCTTTCTTCAGTCCAACAATCTTCTTTTCAGGGAAAGAAATACATCTTAATGATTGAATCCACTTTGGCCATTCTCCCCCTTACTCCACACATACCAGTTCTTCACAGAAAATGTCTTGATCCCTCCCAAAATTTGGAGAAGGAAAATTGCTAGCAAATACAATTCTAAGCTCATTTACTAAAACCACTGTGATTGGAGAAAGACACAATACAGGTCCTCTCTCCACCACCCTAATCCTTTCTTTCTGTATGATTTCTAGGTCTTCTGAGTTCCTCCTCATGGAAAGGACATACATGGAGGTTGGAGATGACTTATCCTGGAGTCTTCAGGGCACACTTGAAGACAGGGGAAGGACAACAGATATGTTCTTGTGTTCACTGAATGACACATTAGTTAAGGGGCCACACAGCAGCCATAATACCCCTCCAACCCAATAAAACAAATAGATGAGGGGCACCTTTATGTAAGTCCTGGATCTTTTTCTAAGATAGCAACACCAGCTAAACCAAAATATGAAAGTTGATCTAAGCTACTGAGAACACCTTCCTCAAGATCCAACTTACATTTCCTTGCTTAATCCACTTTAAAACTTTGCCTTAAATTCAGTGTAAAATTCTAAAAGGGGTAAAACACTCTGTTCCCAAAGGCAAACCACCCACAACATACCATTCAACAAGGGAAGTTGGATGTACACTAGTGGCTATGGTACACTAAAGCTCTGTTGCACACACAAACCTAATCCCATAGTTTCACACAAGTAAACAAGCAAGACCAAATGTGTTCCAATGTAGTGACAAAAAGTTATATGGGAGGTCAGATGTTTTGAATGATGTTTTGCTAAAACAACTCTGGGTTTTACTATGGCTAATACTGTCACTACGTCCACTTCCTCAGTACATCCCGCTATCCCTTGCCGATAGTAATCTTTTTCTTTCTGTTACGAGCTTTAATGAAAGCTTATTCACCACACTGATATATAGCTGATATGATGTTTTATTTTAGCAGACAGAGGGAAAGAACTTTAAAAGCAGGATGTATCTCTGAAAAGAGATAAGCAAGCAGGTCCTACATTTTGCTCCCTCTCAACACTAGGCACTACTTTAAATTGCAGTTGGCTACAAATATCAATAAGCATTGCCAAAAGCCACAGAGAGAAACGTAACCTGAAACAGCTACAATGAAGGAACACCTGCCACTGCTCCTGACCTGTCTACCAGCCAGTGACCTGGGTACCTGAAAGAACAAGTGCACACCTTTCAGAGCGATCCCTCTGCTGCCCACTTTAAGCCTTTTAAACTCACGCTGGTTAACAGATGGTCCCTGCATGCTCCTAAGGCTGCTGACACGTATCTCTAGGTGTATGTACAGCCACTTAGGTGGGTACCTGCTAAGATCATGTTTCTGCTGCCTAGGGCAGCGTTAACTGTAAGCAGCTAAGTTTAGAAAGCCCTGCCAATTTTTAATGACATCGCATGCCCTACGTTGCCTTACTCTTGGTGAAAAAATCCTATTATTATGTCATGAAGCCCGTTAACGAAAAGCTATATTCCATCTGTGTAATGATACTTCCCGACCAAACATTTTTGCCACTCTTCCCTTAGGGCTCCCTTAACACTGACAGAGCTGTTACACGCACTGCTTGCAGAGGGGAAAGCTTGCCAGGTTAGACCCCAAGGTTATTCAGTGATGCCTATCTTGTTTTCTTTACAAAATAAACATTATTTATAAATTAATTTGTCCCAAAAATTATTATTTCAAGCAATCTTATCAAATTCATCTCACAGAATGGTTTGTGCTTCTGGGCCTTGAGATAAGACTAAGTTACAAATTGAGCCTTATTGATTTCTTTTTGCCTTTTAATTATAGGCTATTATTCTGCAGGTTATTAGTTAGCCCCAGTTAATTTTTTACTATTAGCTTTGACATGCTCCAAGATTTTGCCGTGCTTCCACACAGAGAAAATTAAAATGATCAATTGCTTTCCATTTATTTTTGGCTATTTCAATCTAGGAAGTAATTGTGATAATTCTGAAACAAACTTCTAAAGTTATGTGGAAAACATCCATCACATTAGTGAAATCTAAAAAGAGCCTTCACCTGTAGTGTAAGTCATAAGGAATGATGAACAAAGAAGGTGATAAGACAAAATTAAATTGTTCATGAATGGATGAACATGCCAAATTGCTTTAAATATAAACAATGACTACTCATTAGCAGCTTAATGCAGTTTATTCCTAACTCTCCACCTCAGTATTTTCAATAAACCACCTTTACCCACAATGACCCGAAGGGCACTCACTAAGCAGAGAGCAGGAACGATCATCACTCTGGGGAATGATTGCCTTAACTGGGTTCATGGTAATACCGTATAGATTACATGGCTCTTTATCAGAGGTCCTAAGAATCATAGAATCATAGAATCATAGAATCATTAAGGTTGAATCATTAAGAATCATCTAAGATCATCAAGTCCAACCGTTAACCCAACACCACCATGCGCACTAAACCATGTCCCTAAGCGCCTCATCTACACGTCTTTTAAATACTTCCAGGGATGGCGACTCCACCACTTCCCTGGGCAGCCTGTTCCAAGGCCTGACCGCTCTTTCAGTAAAGAAGTTTTTCCTAATGTCCAGTCTAAACCTCACTTGGCGCACCCTGAGGGCATTTCCTCTCGTCCTATCGCTGGTTACTTGGGAGAAGAGACCGACCCCCACCTCGCTACAACCTCCTTTCAGGTAGTTGTAGAGCGCGATGAGGATACAGTGTGATCATTTAAAGACATAGTTCCCAACTTACGGCTTTAAATGCATGTATGGCAACTCTCCCAACCCAGTAGGGACAGCCTTCAAGAAACTGCAGGCCAACATATTGCTGCTGCCAGCATATGTAGCCCTAATAAACACAGCAGAATGGAAAAGGCGGCAGGCAGAGGGAGATGCCAATAACAACAATAACAACACAACCCCACAGAAGGCAGAAGCCGAGAGCATCGCATGAGATACTCAACTACAGACCTCTTCACCAGCAGCCTGCACAACGTGACCTTTACGCCCACATGCTCCCGCAACTGAGGCTGAGCATGGGCAAGAGCCATTCTCCTCCAAGCATTACAGCTGCCTCATGCATCAAGCACAGCCACATCAAGGTCTCTGCATTTGTTTCTAGCACTTCCCTAGTGCAAGAAAACAGAGAATTAAGCAGAAGAAAAAAAAATATATATGAAAACTGTACTATTACGATCCCAGCAAGGAAAACAAAGGACCATTACAGATGTCAGATGTAAGTAATCTCTTTCTCAATGAATACTGCAATGTAACTATTAATTTCACATTTCATCCTAATTGGGGGCATATTTTCTGTTCTGAGAGAGATTCCTATGGCTTAGTGCAAAGCTGTAGTAAAATGGGACTAGCTTGAGCCAAACTCTTTTAACTTAAGGCTGTTTCTGATGGCTTAACGCTGTGGTAACACTTGACTGAGGTTTTGACTGACTGAGGGAACGTAGGAACATTTTTCCCAAGGACATGCACCCCAGTCAGTTCTCAAATCTAACCATCAGTAGACTCCTTACCCTTTTATCCACAGAGCAGAAATAAGGACACACAAGCAGCCAAGTGCCACACTCAATACAGGTTGTCCCCAATTTGGGGCATCAAGCTTGCGGCAGGCTTTAACTATTTCCAACACTCTGGCAAAGAATTAGATTTAGCCTTGATGACATTTCTCTTTCATTTTAATAATGCATCAAGTATTTAATTTGCTTATAAACTATTAACCAGATGTCTGTCTGTCCAAGTACTGTAAGCACTAACCGTAAAAATGATATTGCACTATAAATTATGCATAGCAAGGATTTTCTGATTAACTGAAATATGTGCTGCAGTTGTTATCCATCGTAGTTAAAATGGCATGTGTCCATACAGTATATCAGCATGCAAACACTTGTCACATAGTTCCCCTATCGTACATACTTTATAACCAGAAGGAAACCACAGTGAGTCTGGAGTGCAGAAGAAACACTGGCATTTCATTTTTCCACTCTGCCTCCCTATTTTCTTGCTGAATTTGCTACTCATTAAAGTTCTTCTTCAGACACCGTCTTCAGTTTGTTTCTTATAGATTGAATTGTAATTTCAAGATACGAAAATTATTACGACGCCCCTATACGAAGTCTGCAGTAAAGGCACTAATTACCTTCTTTCAAATATTCAGTAACATTGGTTCCCCAACGAAACCTAGGGAAGGCAGCCATATACCGAGGGTCAAGCTGTAGCCTCAGCATATCAATATAAAACAAGACCACCAATGCATTCTAAATTAAAACAACAGAATTGCATGATTATAAATGGTTATTGCATGATTATAAATAATGCTACCCTAAAGGTATTCTGAATGAAGAAAAACATTTTTAGTTGACTATATCAACGAATTGTATTACCATGTAAAATACATTACATTAATATAATTATAATGTTAGAACTGCCACTTTTTGCACCTTATCCACAAGAGATACATTGTCATGAATATTTGTCACCAAGAAAGCGTGAGTGCCGCCAAGTTTTATTTTGCTACAGAAGTATAATATTCCACACTGATTCTATGGTCTAAAGTCTAAGCACAAGAAACAACTGCTAATAACACAATATTTCATTAGCATTGACATTTTATATTACCTGAAAGCAGACAGCCCAGGACATTGTTTCTGCATTAATGAGTTTTGTCATACTGCAAAAACTTACAAACTTTAAGACTGATTCTGAAAGCACTTACAAGCCTAGCTGTGAGTATTACTGTGAGTAGTCTCAATGAAACCAATTAGTTGACTCAGAGTAATTAAGCATTACAGCTAATTATACCTGTTGCTGAGAATTAGGCCCTTTCTTTTTACTAAATTTTACAGCTAATAATTCTGAACAGGGTTGCCAGTTCTGATTATTTTATCTGAAATTTTGGAAAAATGTGTTTTCCTTAAAGACTTAGTTCCAAGAAGAGAACTCTGATTCCTGATGAAACATGAAAAACAAAAGGATTTTGCAGTGTCCCATCTTGCAGGAATAAAGTTGGTTGTGTTAACCCAACAAGGTCATTGAGCAAAAGACAAATATAGAGATAACTTCTTACTCAGGGAAATTCCGCCACATCGATTTTCTTGAAGAACCAGGTTAGCAACAAAGCACTACAGCAGACTTAAAATCACGCGTACTGCAGACAGCTGTAAGAGGCATCAAGTTCTGCATATTCTGATCCAAAAGCAAATACCTCCCTTTCTTCTATGTCCTGTCATGGCTGTTCCACAGCAATGGTGGTGTCATTGACTGCATGGGTATTAGCTGCCTCCCTGCACAAGAATGGTTAAAATATCAAAGTTGGTGGTTTGTTTTTTTTTTAAGCCAATTCCACCAACACGTTCAGCATTCAGCGAAATGGATCTTCTATCATTTTCCTCTTGCCAGTTGCATCATTTTGACTAACGATGCTTTTCCCTTCAAATTGTCCCCAGTTATATTTGTTAACTAAAGCCTGCATCAACAATTCCTTTTAGATGACAGCTGGTGAAGCAAGGGCATCTCTCCCCTTTAGAGAACCTGAAGAATCTGTAAACTTATTTCCATCTGGGACTCACAGAAGGTCATAGCCTTAAACCAAAGGTCTCCAAAGCCAAGCATAAGAGTTAAAACCTCAGTTGCTGTTAAGACCTCTTCCCTCAAAACAGACTGTTTACCTGCTGCATACGATGTTGATACAGAGGCACTTTCAGCCACTCCACTTAGCCCTGGCAAGGGCCTCTTATCTCAAATGGAGGATTCTTGCCACACGGTGGGTGATATTCAATTTGGAAGCTCATTTTCCCTGGTGTGAGCACTTGTGCTCCCAGGACTGGAACACAGCCACAAAACGAGTGACGGGCACACATCTGATCTCTAGCTATACTCCAAATTAGGCAGTGTTAAGACTAACAGTCATCATTTGATTAAAGTGCAGGCGCAAGTTTTGGTAATGCAAAGCCTGATGGCAAAGGAGGCCAGTTCTTCAGGCCCTTTTATAAAGGTATTAAAAAATGCTTTGCCAGAACCGGTGATTTGGCTTCCTAACTATGAGAGGATCTCCATGACAATAATCTGAGGGAGTGATTAGAGCAGAGAGAGAAAATGGAATTTTTCCAAGCATGCATTTTTACTAATCTTTCTCCAGAAAGAAATAAAACCACCCACACATATTAGAAAGCCTACTACTGCATATTTCTCTCTCCCCTATTCTCCCGAGCCCAACCTTTTCTACCTGAAATCTTAAAGCCACCATAATTTGAAAGTATTATTAAAAATATAAATATGCCCCTCAGATTACCCCTTCAACATCATTTCTAATCTGTGAGCTCCATAAATCCAAAGTAGTTTAAATTCTTACATAATTTTAGGGATTATTTATTCTAATCATGAAACCATGCAGAATATTTTATTACGGATATACGCAAACATGCGCTGGATAAACAGGAAAGAAAAAACACAACTCCAAATGTGATAACATTTCAAATGACTGCAGAGATGATTAATTGTGTAAGTGTACTAAATCATATATAAGGATGACCAGGGGCAAACTTAGAAACTTCAAAACAGATTTTTAAAACAAATGGTGGGTTTTAGAGAAAATTAAAAATGGACGGGATGGTGATTTCCTGCAGAAAATCCAGTCAAGTAATTTCATTTTATTTTCACCTATTTAGAATTTACCCACCTCAGTGAGCTGTATAAATATTCTTTCTTATTTTACACAGTGACAAAATAAAGTGCACAACCTCCTCCTTGATCACTGCAGAAAAATGTATCATATCCTTCTAGACAAATCAACATGTATGAGGCTAATACACATTACATTATCTTTCCATCAGAAAGCAAAACCATACATCATTTTACTCTCTGAAAAGTATTCAGACAGCTCGAAAGCTATATAATGGAATGAATACAGCGGTACAAATAATAACAGTAAGGCAGCTTACCATGAAGGCTGTAAGAAGCACTAGGGCCCAAAAAGAGTGTGGAAGGTGCCAGGACAGTGAAAATGGAAGAAGCTTTTGATTTTAACTTTGTACCCGGTTCAGACCAGGAAAGTTCCCGCGTGTAAAACGAACAGTCACCCTTTGTGTCCTGGCTTTCCCCCACCAGCTCTGCATCACAGAAACAGCCGACTATGAATATTTCCCAGCTCGCTAACATTTGTCTCAGCCATTCAGCAGTTTCTGCCAGGATCCTCCTCCCTCTTTACTCCCTGTGAATTAATTCTGCTTGCAGCAGCACTAACACAGGCTGCCGTGGGTTTTTTCCTCTCCCCAAAGTGAGTTACTTGTCACTGCTTAAGAACAGTAAATAGTACCACGTTCACTTGCCTTACTAGACACAAGGACCTTTCTTCTGTACACATGGCAAAATTGTGCAGAGCCACTCAGTCCTTTCCCTCTCAGCTTTGCTTTCCCAGAACACATCCCAGGAGAACATGTGGTTCCATACCACAAAGAGATAAAACAGATCTTTCATCATCGAAGGGAAGCAGAGATGTATATTTCTACAGCCTGGCTCAGAGCCCCAGCTGAAGTCAACAAATGACTTACATCACTTGATGATCCAGCCACTTCAGTGAGATTACTGAGTGACTTCAGTACACTTAAAATCTGTGCTGTGCTTCAGGGCCGAGTGAGCCAGCTGGGCTCCATAGCTGGCACAGGCTGCACCATCCCTACCGGGTCCGCTCTGTTGCTACCTCTCTCTCCCCACCTTCAGAGCCCAGCCCCCGCACCCCTCTGTTCAGTTGCACCACTGGTGCATGCTTTTAAGTCAGGGTAGGGAGGATATATTCACCTTCAAAAGCTCCCCTCCCCTCATTTCACAGCTAAATATATTCCTTCTGAAGCAACACCCCCTCTTTGCTGACCCCTAATACAGCTACTGCAGTCATTCTGGCCTTACACCTTCTCCAAGACATTGGCTTGCTTTCTCCCCGAGTCTCCATTCCCAGGTTAAATTCCAAGCAGATAATCAACCTTGTTGAAACAATGATTGACATTTGGTGACCTCCCCAAACCATCTCAGAAAGGTCCCATGGCAGCTGAGATCAAGATGGCTTCTTGCACCGCTTAACAAGAAGCCAGTCTGCTAGAATCAACTTTGCAAAGGTTTGCAGTACAAAGGTTACTCTTTCAGCTCAGAAGGAGTAAGAGTATCTGTGTGTATATAGAAGTAGCTTTCAATTTTGACTGACACTTGAAGGGCTAAAAGAGAACCTGATCAGATCAATTCAGCGTAGTAGTCTCCCCTCCCCTAACAAACATCGATAAAATTCTGACAGGGATTCCCCAAGCAGCTGCATAACGGGGCAGGCAGAAGAAAAGCTCACACATTTTGGATCATTTAGTGAAAGTTTTAAGTGGTCTATTTCCTTATCAGTCATCACCTCTGCTAATTTATCAAGCTTGAAAGCTACCTACCATGCATTGCCGTTTTAAAAGTATCATATTTTGCAACAGGAAGAAGAGAAATTGGTCAAAACCTGTAGTAATAGGTCAAAACCTGTAAAAAAACACATAAACTTGTCAGATGGCACAGGACCAGGAAAGGGATTATGCTATTGGACAACTGTCACAGATGGAGGCCCAAGTTTTCAGAAGCAATTTGGGATTAGCTTTTAGGTGCCTGAATAAGAAAGTTAGAAAGACAATTTGAAAACTGCTTTTAAGATGACGTGTACGAAAAGCCAAAGACAGATGTTAAGAGATGGAGCCACATCAGATTGCTAATCATAATAAAGAAAACAAAAGATCACCACCCAAAAGTGAGAGCACATTCCACATTCCCCTAGTGTCGCACTGGAGGAAGTCTTTCAGAAAATTAAAAAATTAATTTCTGTATGTGAACTGATTCAGTATCAAATATGCAAAAGGAATTCATATCTGTCTATAGTTTTATGATGTTATGTAGCTACATTAATTTTGGCAGAAGAGGCAATTTAAATCCTTTGGGGAACATTATCCTCTTGATATGAGCACATAACTCAGATTAATAGGATTTGCATATGTATAACAGCAGGGAGAATAACCCTGAGTTTGGAAAACAGCTTTGTATTTTAATCAGTTTGGGAACACCAGCAAAAACCCCATACCCGGGACCACTAATTGAACAGCATTTGTTAACTCATGCTAGGTAATAATTGTGAGTTAATTGATCAATATTTAGAAACAAGCATAATAAACCAGGATATTCTGGAAAATCAAACAAAGCAGAACTGTTAATATAACCAAAAGAGAAGGGCAGGTAGAAGTTGCACTGTTAATCACTTACCAGTTGTGGGTCTTTTACAATCTGGACTAAATCTGTACTATACCCAAATTGTATAATTGGCTCTGTGTATGCAATCTCTCAGTTGTTCAACAATACAGATAACAGCAGTAATGTTATAATTATAACTTACAGCTGAAGTAGATAAAAACCTGCTAGTTCTTAACTAGTGGTTGTAATTAAGAGTGGAGAAGAGCAGTATTCACTGCATCTGCTTATGTTTCATTAATAAAAGTGGATTTTAAGTTCCAATACAGCAAAGCAGCTGCACGCTGCATCCCTGCCCTGACCATGTCCTGACAAGAAGACAATGACTGGGGAACACAAAAAAACGGGGAAACACAGCTCGACTTGTACCAGCCGTAAGAAAACGAGCTCCGTAAGCAGCGGTTGAGCGGCGGCTGTAGAGATGGAACGCACTAAATGGAAAGCAAGCGATAAGCATGTCAGGAAGAGGTTATTTCCTGCGCCCCAAGCGTCACTTAAGTTCTGACGGCATCAATGGGTTGAGGAAACAGCATTACTTCCTTTCTACCACCTTCCCCCTGCACAGGCAAAGAAATGCACACACCCGTGTGCACACACGTGCGCTGCCAGCCCACGGACAACGAGGGAGAAGACGACAAGGCGGGACATGCAGTGTCCACCCCC